>NC_068427.1:23656238-23853738 GCF_023373465.1 Oncorhynchus keta | reverse complement strand
CCCCCAGTCTATCCCAAAAACCCTCAGCGGCTGACTTCAACCCATGCCTGGCATGTGGGAGAATCAGTCCCTCATTCCAAGACCTCTCTCCCTAAAATGTTGCTGCAATAGCCTGAAGTGCATGTGCACTAGAGGTCGACTGATTAATCGGAATGGCCGATTAAATAGGGCCAATTTTAAGTTTTCATAACAATCGGAATTCGGTATATATATATTTTTTTTCAGCTTTATTTAATCTTTATTTAACTAGGCAAGTCAGTTAAGAACACGTTCTTATTTTCAATGACGGCCTAGAAACGGTGGGTTAACTGCCTCGTTCAGGGGCAGAACGGCACCTTGTCAGCTCGGGGGATCCAATCTTGCAACCTTACAGTTAACTAGTCCTTGTGCATTCCACAAGGAGACTGTTACGCGAATGCAGTCAGCCAAGGGAAGTTGCTAGCTAGCATTAAACAATCAATCAATCATAATCACTAGTTAATTACACCTCGTTGATGATATTACTAGATATTATCTAGCGTGTCCTGCGTTGCATATAATCTGACTGAGCATACAAGTATCTAAGTATCTGACTGATCGGTGGTAGGCAGAAGCAGGCGCGTAAACATTAAAGAACATCCAATAGTCAAAGGTTAATGAAATACAAATGGTATAGAGGGAAATAGTCCTATAATTCCTATAATAACTACAACCTAAGTCGTCTTACCTGGGAATATTGAAGACTCATGTTAAAAGGAACCACCAGCTTTCATATGTTCTCATGTTCTGAGCAAGGAACTTAAACGTTAGCTTTCTTACATGGCACATATCGCACTTTTACTTCTCCAACACTTTGTTTTTGCATTATTTAAACCAAATTGAACATGTTTCATTATTTATTTGAGGCTAAATTGATTTTATTGATGTATTATATTAAGTTAAAATAAGTGTTCATTCAGTATTGTTGTAATTGTCATTATTACAAATAAAAATCTGCCGATTAATCGGTATCGGCTTTTTTGGTCCTCCAATAATCTTATCGGTATCTGTGTTGAAAAATCATAATCGGTCGACCTTTAATGTGCATGCATGCAGACACATGCACACACACACACACACACACACACACACACACACACACACACACACACACACACACACACACACACACACACACACACACACACACACACACACACACACACACACACACACACACACACACACACACACAGTGATTGTGAAACTGCGGTATGGACAGTCAGACCACTGCTTAGCTTTTTATTGAATGAGATACAATGGCAGTCAGTCATAACAATGTTTTGTGTCTGGCTTGAAGGTATTTCCTCTGTTCTAGCACAGAAAGTACATAAGATCTCACTCATTCATAAACATGGCTCTCCTCCTTACCTCCTCAGCTGGAGTGAAGAGGAATGGCTATGGGTATTATCTCAACTGCTCATATCAGGAAGTCAGAATGTGGAAGAAGACTGCTTGTTGTTGTTTTCAGAAACTAAAACAAAAGTCTTCCTGCTCCGAGTGTGTGTCTGGTCAGCCTCAGAATGCATACAGCACTGACATTAGCATTTTCTCCTGAAAGATGGAGGAAAAAGGGGAAAGAAGAGAGACGAGGGCAGAGAAGGGGATGGGGTCTTCCTTACTTCCTTTCCCACAGATACGGATTTCACTGAGGGGAAAACCATGGAGATAACTTAACTCTCCTTTCTCCGGACCCAGGGGTGGTTTGTGTATTCATTGTAGTTTCAACTACAGTATTATTAGAATTAACAAAGTAGACAGCTTACACTGTGTTTGAACCCACAACCTATGGAGCATCCAATTGGACCATTCAATCATCACCAGATTAGCCTGTTGTGCTAAATACCGTGTTGCGTATTGCTGCCTTTCACAGGTCAGAGTGTGGATAGCACATTTTGGTCACAAAAAAAAGGGGAAAGAAAATTGCACCACCATCTAACCGTGCACCTATACACTATCCCCAAAAACACACCACCCCATTCCACTACGTTGGCCCTAAACGATCCTACACCAGACCATCAGCCTGGGAGAATGGAACCCATTCTCTCAAAACTTATTGTAGATATTCTGCATTAAAATCTCTCATACCCAAATATTTATCTGCTGCTGCAACTACCACATCTCTCTTCTGTGACTTCCACTCCATCGGCTCAGTGCAGTTGATCAGGACAACTCACTAGAGGGCTCCCAGTCGAATCCTCACCCCTGGGCTATCCTCTATTCTCTTCACTGCCTCAGCATAGGAAACATTCTGCCTCTAGCAATCTGTCCCTTTCTCACAGAGTTCGCACACAGTGCTATCTCTATCCCAACTGTACACTCCCTCTAACCAAGCCTTCCTGCACATTTGTCACATCTGGAATCTCCCTTCTACACTGCTGCGACATGTCCGAATCCTTTAAGAATATAGAGACGGGACACCATAGTGTTAACTTACTAAACAGTTTCCTAAAAATAACACCGGATATCGTTCCAGACCATTATGGGTAGTGTAGTACATCATGCTACATCTCCTCCTTTTAGCTCAGCACTGTTCTGTTCTCATGTGAACTGTTCCTTTTCTGAGGATACTGAACTTAGGTTTCTTTTCAGTCTTTACAAGTCCAGCCTTTCTAGAGCTTTTGAAACCCTGCCTGATCTAGTGAAAGCACTGGGGGATCACCAGTAGGACAAAGGTGAATTATATTTCTCCTGAATACGCCCATGTCAGTCTCTACCAAATAGGATCTCAGTGTTGGGGCTGTTCTCAGAACTGATCCTGGAGTTTGTTGTGTAGTGATCCAAACTTCCTGTCCAGATGTGAGTTCTGGTAGTGATCTTGAGCGGTGGTGATGGTTGTAGTTCTTTGCTTGCTTCCCCCTTCCTTCCTCATCCATTTTGCGGAAAGCCTGCACACCCGGCCACTAGGGATCCAGTTTGGTTGTTGTTTGTGGTAGGCTTGTGCACAGATGTCTCCCTATTAGCAGTTGTGCTGTAAAGAATACATGCTCCAATGGTGTGGCTTGGTATGCCAACAGTGGTCTGCTGTGGTCCATGTCTCTTTTCCAGAGATGTTTTTATGGTCTGTACAGCACGCTCCACCTCTCCACACAGGTGACTAGCAGATTTGGGATAGTAGGAAGATCAAGGAGGCTGTGTGTGTGTGGGTGTGTGTGTGCTAGACACAATGCCCACAGAAGGGGTTATTGAGGTTACCAGCTCCACATATTCTGATTCTAACCCACGCCAACAACGCTTTGTCTCTAATCCAACCACTTTTATTAAAAGTCCAGAAAGAATATCCAGAACATCTCTTTCACTCTAATATCTTTTTATGGTCACTTTTGCCTCATTTCTCCCCATTGTAATTGACGTATGATTGATGAGGTCATATACTTGTAAAATTACCACAACCAACCAACACCATTTAACTGCCTACAACTGATTTCAAACCATCAGCTGTGTTGACCACACTGTCTGTAACCACAAACTGTAGACAGCCTGGGAGGAGAGGAGAATATTTCCTTTACCCACTCTGACTGGCTGGGATATGCAGCATGACATTCCTAGCCTTCTCTGGAGTTGGGCGGGAAGAAGAGAAGAGAGCAGGAGGAAAGGGGGAGAGGAGGAGAGAAAAGGAGTGCAGGAGGATCTCACTGCCTTACTTGGAAGACGAGGCTACTGGCTGGTACTACTGGTTCAGTAAACAGTGTGTGTCTTGTGCCGTGCCATTTGAGTCATTCTTGTGCGTGCGAGTGCTTGGCTTGGCACAGTGTGCAGAGGCTGGCTTCTCTCTGCCGAAATCAATACACAGAAAACTAGTCACACATCATATGGCTAAGTAGCATTGCAACTAGGATTAAAGACGTACATTAGTTCTTAAATATAGACATAAATCTTACATTTCCTCTGGTTAAACTCAATAAAGACAAGGGAAATGTACACTGGACTGTAGAGCTAGCTCCTGTTTCCTTCTGTTTCCCTTAGTGACACACACACATATATAGTCTACTGCCTGTAACTGGTCCTATAATTATAAGCGCTGAGCCACAATGTAAAAAATACAAGTGTAATCATGTCACACACATGACCACAGAAACAGCTTCACATGCACACCTGCCAGTCAAAAATGCACCTGCCAGTCAAACACGCACCTGCCAGTCACACACACAGCCAGGTTAATGAACGCACCAAGCAGTCACCACTATGGTCACGCATGACCGACTGAGCATGACCACAATATTAACATGTGACTGGGACACAGGTCCAGGTCAAAGAAGACCCGGTCAGAACTAAGGCCCTGCGTTTCCCCTGGTCAGGTCACATGGTCAGGATAACTACTGGCCCAATGTGTAATCACCACGACAAAACATGTGTGACTGACAACAAAGCCAAACTACTCATAATGACCTGCTCGTAAAAATGAATGTGGAGATTCCCTGATACAAAACAATCCAATGTCCATTGTTAAAACCCATAGAAGAGAGTTGTGGACAGGAAGGATAACATATGGCATTGACATGGAAACTGGCTCTTTAACATGTCACTGGACATGGTAGATAAAGTAGGAGCAATCTACTGTAGGAACCATTAGTGTACGAGACAAATATACTGTAGAAACACACACACACACACACACACACACACACACACACACACACACACACACACACACACACACACACACACACACACACACACACACACACACACACACACACACACACACACACACAACTATCCGAGGCAAGTCCAGGAATTATCACATGCCAAATTCCCATTCATTCCTTAGAGAAAATGTGACAATTGTTTTAGAGAAATTCTCAGGCCTTCTGACCCGCTCACAGTGTAGCCATCAGTGTGTGTGTGTGTGAATAAAGAAACCTCATATGTTTGCCAGATGTCAGGAAAACTGCAGCTAGTACAGAACACTTTAGAACATTTCCCTATATAACAGACTCACGAGAGAGAGAAAGAATGTGGCTGATGAAAATCCCATATTCCATTAAACAAACCCATTGCAATTCATTGAGAATAATTTGAGGGTGTTATGGTAGTAACTACAGAACACTTGCGGTCACCACCATCAACATGAGTGAATGAAACACACACACACACACACACACACACACACACACACACACACACACACACACACACACACATTTATACTGACTCTCTACACACACAATCATATTTTTTCATACATCCTGATGACTAATCACTTTTACCCTTCTACATACAGTGCCTTCGGAAAGTTTTCAGACCCTTTGACTTATTCCAAATGTTGTTACATACAGCCTTATTCGACCAGTGGTAAACTCTTTTGATTGGACATGATTTGGAAAGGCACACACCTGTCTATATAAGGTCCCACAGTTGACAGTGCATGTCAGAGCAAAAACCAAGCAATGAGGTCGAAGGAATTGTCCGTAGAGCTCCGAGACAGGATTGTGTTAAGGCACAGATCTGGGGAAGGGTACCAAAACATTTCTGCAGCATTGAAGGTCTCCAAGAACACAGTGGCCTCCATCATTCTTAAGCGGAAGAAGTTTGGAACCACCAAGACTCTTCATAGAGCTGGCTGCCCGGCCAAACTTACAGTGGTTCTTCCTTTAAAGGTTTGGAGCTTATGGCGCAACCGTTTGTGGTAGATGTTGGCAGATTGTGGTAAATTGCGTCATTCTGGCAACAATGGCGTACACTTAAATAACGAAATCTGCGGCACCCCGCAAGCTGTGCTGCAGTACACCACAACTTTTAAAAGAAGAACCCCTGTAGCAATCAGGGGAGAACGGCATTGGTCAGGGAGGGGACCAAGAACCCAATAGTCACTCTGACAGAGCTCTAGAGTTCCTCTGTGGAGATGGGAGAACCTTCCAGAAGGACAACCATCTCTGCAGAACCACCAATCAGGCCTTTATGGTAGAGTGACCAGACGGAAGACACTCCTCAGTAAAAGGCACATGACAGCCAGCTTGGAGTTTGTCAAAAGGCACCTAAAGACTCTCAGACCATGAGAAACAAGATCCTCTGGTCTGATGAGACCAAGATTGAACTCTTCGGCCTGAATGCCAAGCGTCACGTCTGGAGAAAACCTGGCACCATCCTTACAGTGAAGCATGGTGGTGGCAGAATCATGCTGTAGGGATGTTTTTCAGCGGCAGGGACTGGGAGTCTAGTCAGGATCGAGGGAAAGATGACCAGATCCAAGTACAGAGAGAGCCTTGATGAAAATCTGCTTCAGAGCGCTCAGGACTTCAGACTGGGGCAAAGGTTCTCCTTCCAACAGGACAATGACCCTAAGCACACAGCCAAGACAATGCTGGAGTGGCTTCAGAACAAGTCTCTGAATGTCATTGAGTGGCCCAGCCACACTTGAACACGATCAAACATCTCTGGAAAGACCTGAAAATAATTGTTCAGCAACGCTCCCCATCCAACCTGACACAGCTTGAGAGGATCTGCAGAGGAAAATGGAACCCAATTGAGTATCTCTGGAGAGACCTGCAAATGGCTATGCAGCAACACTCCCCAAATACAGGTGTGCCAAGCTTGTAGTGTCATACCCAAGAAGACTTGAAGCTGTAATCTCTGCCAAAGGTGCTTCAACAAAGTATTGAGTAAAGGGTCTGAATACTTATGTACATGTAATATTTCAGTTATGTGTTTTTTTCTTCACAACAGTATCTCGGACCTGCCTGGTGTGTTCCTTGTTCTTCATGATGCTCTCTGCGCTTTTAACGGACCTCTGAGACTATCACAGTGCAGGTGCATATATACGGAGACTTGATTACACACAGGTGGATTGTATTTATCATCATTAGTCATTTAGGTCAACATTGGATCATTCAGAGATCCTCACTGAACTTCTGGAGAGAGTTTGCTGCACTGAAAGTAAAGGGGCTGAATAATTTTGCACGCCCAATTTTTCAGTTTTTGATTTGTTAAAAAAGTTTGAAATATCCAATAAATGTCGTTCCACTTCATGATTGTGTCCCACTTGTTGTTGATTCTTCACAAAAACATACAGTTTTATATCTTTATGTTTGAAGCCTGAAATGTGGCAAAAGGTCGCAAAGTTCAAGGGGGCCGAATACTTTCGCAAGGCACTGTATGTTCGTGATGGATGCTGTATAGAGGTCTGTTTGTGTGCCTACGGATCATTACTTTTGGGCGGTTATTGTTGCACACAATAAAATAATAAACATTCCTTAACAATCCTACAGGAATACAACACGCACTAATACGCACACACATACACAAACACACACCCACTCACATTGTTCTCAAATAAATTACTCATAAAACTGATACACACTTCTATATAAAAGTTGCACTGGCCAAATAAAACACACACACACTAGCATCTGTGTATGTTTTCAGTGTTGTGAGACTGTTCTCTGAATAATGGAGAGTTGTGTGACCTATAAAACACCAGTAAATCAGAAGAGGCTGAAGCTGAAGCACCATCATCCCCAGTGAGACTCTCAGCACTTGACCTACAAACTGGCGATTACTCTCCCTACAGTGTGCGATGTGAAGGTGAGATACTGTTGCTTCTGCGCTCTCTTGTAATCGCCGTCTCTCTTTGTCTCTCCCTTTCTCTTGAAATAGAGTCTATGAAGGAGCAAGTGGGTGGCTTAGGAGGACAGCAGCATTTCTGGAGTCTGCTCTTTCTCTCTATGAACAAATACGGTATTGAGAGAGGGAGAGAGCCGTTTTGTTTTATTGAGTGAGCCAACCCTCTCTTTGAGCTACTGCAGGCTTGAGAGAGTCTGAGTACCCCTGCTCTGTCTCTGGCTTGTCTTCCTGTGTGACTGTATACTACTGTAGAATGTAGGATGTGGACTAAAGGAAGGAGAAAGCCCTTCTTTCTTAAGTGGGAAGGGCCCTTATCCTTGGCTTTTAAGCTGGCAAAGAGGAGAAGGGTCTGCATCACTCTCCTTTTAGAAAGCTCTGGAATCTGGAAAAGGGAGCACATAAGGAGTGTGTGGGTGTGTGTCAGTGACCTCTGTGACTTGGGAGAGACCCCCTACCAAACAAGCACTCACATGAATTAATCTATTACTTTACCTACCTTTCTCTTACACAATCTGTATCTCATGTTCTCTCTCACTCACTCTGTCTCTTTCAGCAAAACATTAAAAAAATAATGTGTGTTTTGATCCCATACAGGAAGTATCCCATCTCCCAAACAAGGAGGAGGAGGCGGGGCCTTCAAGTCATTGAGTGTGTGACAAGAGGTTGTCAGACCAACACCCATGTTTACTTTCAATGATCACACCAGAGGTGTATTCATTACGCAGATTCTGTTGCAAAACATTTAATCTAAACCGTTTACTCGAAATGGAAAACGTTTCGCAGCGAAAACAAGAGTTTCTACTTGACATATTCAGGTAGGTCCCTCCGTTTCATTCCATTTTCTCTGTTTGCTTCCGTTTGGTTCTTATAACGGTAAATGGTTTCCATTGCGAGACATAATAAATACACCACAGAATAAAGGATTTGGCAACAGTCCTCTGGTATTAGCTACTCCTGGATTGCAGAAGTTAGCCAATATGTGAGATGAGGGATTTGACAGTAAAAAACATGTCCTTTTTATGGGAGTTATGGCTTCAACAGACCCCGTTTTGGATTGTCCAAGAAGGTAATATCAGAACATCATTAAGACACTTCTGAAATCCTTGTGGTTGACCAGGACTGGCCAAGAAACCACCAGTTTAAATATTTATTCAAGGAACCATCTGGGATATCTATTGAAATAGAAACAAAGAACTCTACTGAAGCCAGAGAGGTACTTAGAGGGAGAAAGAGGAACACACTAATGGGCTGACTCAGTGACTCCATATGGGAGTATACAGGTGTCTGCTAGGCCATTTGGACCGTAGCTACAGAAGCAGTTCCATTGTCCAGAAGTGTGTGTGTGTTTGCCCACATACATTGTTCCATTTCCCAACAAAACACCCAAGGGCTTTTTCTGGTCATGTAAGGAAGGTGTTTGTTGCCATGGAAGGAATAACCCTGACGCAATCACCTCTGACATGGGACCAGGTCCACATGGAAACAAAAAGGTCAAAACAAAGCCTCTAAGGACAGCGAGTGGTAGTGTAAACAAACAGAGGGCGAGAGGGAGAGAGAGGGCGCGAGAGAGAGAGATGCTTCATAACTTCCTCCATTTCCCCATCTCTCCCAGACCCCTCCAGCCACCACTACAGAACAGCACAGCTGATTACCATTAAAACTATTACCGTATCAGCCACATCTCTTAGATGCTTACTCAGGGCACCAGTTCCCCTGTTTGTCTTTACCTGTAGTCATTACTAGGGCTGTGTATTTTACATGGCAAAAAAAGAAAACACAAATCAGATCAAACTTCTTGGTCCTTAAAAATACCTGCTGTATATGAAATATTGGGTGCTCTAGTCTGGATGAAAACATAATGATGTTTTCCTAAATAAGTAAAATTCACATTGTGTTTTGTTTCCTCGCCACGATACTGACGAGTATCGCAATACTTGTATCGTCTAGTGAAGGGGGGGGATCAATAGTTCCAGAACAACAACCATCCCTGCAGCTCTCCACCAATCAGGCCTTTTATGGCAGAGTGGCCAGACGGAAGCCACTCCTCAGTAAAAGGCACATGACAGCCCGCTTGGAGTTTGCCAAAAAGCACCTAATGACTCTCAGACCATGAGAAACAAGATTCTCTGGTCTGATAAAACCAAGATTGAGCTCTATGGCCTGAATGCCAAGCGTCTGGAGGAGACCTGGCACCATCCTTACAGTGAAGCATGGCAGTGGCAGCATCATGCTGTGGGGATGTTATTCATTGGCAGGGACTGGGAGATTAGTCAAGATCGAGGCAAAGATGAACGGAGCAAGTACAGAGATATCGTTGAGGAAAACTTTCTCCGGAGTGCTCAGGAACTCAGACTTGGCGAAGGTTCACCTTCCAACAGGACAACGACCCTAAGCACACAGCCAAGACAACGCAAGTCTCTGAATATCCTTGAGTGGCCCAGCCAGAGCCCGGACTTGAACCTGCTCAAACATCTCTGGAGAGACCTGAAAATAGCTGTGAAGTGACGCTTCCCATCCAACTTGACAGAGCTTGAGAGGATCTGCAGAGAAGAATGGAAGATACTCCAGAGGTTGCCAAGCTTTTGGCGTCATACCCAAGAAGACTCGAGGATGTAACCGTTGCCAATGTGCTTCAACAAAGTACTGAGTAAAGAGTCTGAATACTTATGGAAATGTGATATTTCAGTTATATATATATATATCAGGGGTGTCAAACTCATTTCGCATCGTGGGCCACATACGGCCTAGGGAGATGTCAAGTGGGCCGGACCATTAAAATTATACCATACTCTGCTATAAATAACCAAAATATCATGTCTTTCCTTTGTTTTGATGTAAAGAAGCACAAGAACATTAGGAAAATATTGAAATTTAATGAACTATCCTTTTACAAAACATTTCATGAAACACCTCATATTTCCTTAGACAAATGTGCAATTTAATTTATAATGACAAAGCAAAAACAGGTTTTTAGATGTTTTTTGCCAAGTGTGTATGTGTAATGTAATATATATATATTACATTACACATACACACTTGGCAAAAAACATCTAAAAACCTGTTTTTGCTTTGTCATTATGTGTCACGCCCTGGCCATAGAGAGGTTTTTATTCTCTATTTTGGTTAGGCCAGGTTGTGACTAGGGTGGGCTTTCTAGTTTCCTTATTTCTATGTTTTCTGTATAGTTACCTTACAGAACTGTTCATTTCTCGCTTTGTTATTTTTGTTCTAGCGTTCAGACTGCAATAAATATCACGAACACCTTCCAACGCTGTGCTTTGGTCCACTCCTTCATCAGACGAGCGTTACAGAACTACCCACCACAAGCGGACCAAGCAGCGTGGTAAGGAGGAGCAGAGGGTTCAGGATTCGTGGACTTGGGAAATCCTGGACGTAGAGGGACCCTGGAGACAGGCTGGGGAATATCGCCATCCGAAAGAGGAACTGGAGGTAGCTAAAGCTGAGAGGCGGTGACATGAGGCAAGTCAGCGAAGCAGGCACGAGAGGCAGCCCCAGTCCGGGGTCGGCGGCAAGGGTCCCCGCACCAGAGGCGCCACCAAAGTGGGGGGAGCCAGAGGCGGAGGGGGGGTCTATGTCCCGCACCAGAGCTGCCGCCATTAAGGAGGCCCACCCGGACCCTCCCCTTTAGAGTCAGGTTTTGCGGCCGGAGTCCGCACCTTTGGGGGTACTGTCACGCCCTGGCCATAGAGAGGTTTTTATTCTCTATTTTGGTTAGGCCAGGTTGTGACTATGGTGGGCATTTTATGTTTTCTGTATAGTTTTAATTACCTTACAGAACTGTTCGTTTCTCGCTTTGTTATTTTTGTTCTATTGTTCAGATTGCAATAAATATCATGAACACCTACCACGCTGCGCTTTGGTCCATTTCTTCTTCATCAGACGAGCGTTGCATTATGGGCTATTGTTTGTAGATTGATGAGGGAAAAATGTAACCCATTTTGGAATAACGTTGTAACGTAACAAAATGTGGACAAAGTAAAGCGGTACTTTACGAATTAACTGTACACCTCGGATGTGTTTATGTCTTTTCCCCTTCAGTTTCACAGGACTGCCCCAAAACCTTCTCACTGCGCTAATGTAGTTCACCAGACCTTTGTTGATTGATAGATTTCTGGTCCAATCAGAGGGCAGAGTGTGCATTTCACTAGCCAATCCATTTTTGTTTTTGCAAGTGCTTTTTTTTGCAAGGCTTCAAGTCAAGTATCATGTTGTTTTATTTTCTATCAAGTCAAGTCATCACATTTGTGACTCGAGTCCACACCTTTATTGCAATGACTGATCAAAATAAATTCTCATGCTCTCTCGTCTCTCTGCAGCAGACATACAGAGCAATATGTTTTGAACATCAAATCACAATACATACAGAATCGTGAGCTGTGAGATTGGCACCTAAGTATCGTGATAATATCGTATTGTGAGGGCCCTGGCAATTCCTAGTCCTAGTATATCGTCCCGGCCCTAGTGATCACATACACCCAGTCTACAACGCTACATTATGACATTAGAGCCCACTACAACTGACATGCACCATTGTTCTCATGCCTGTTCTTTGTTGAAGGTGATGGGAATAGAGATGACAGGGATTGATGAGTGGCTCTGATCTAGGTTCAGTTAAAATGATAAATCTGCCTTCACACTGGCTCAACAATGCATAGAGGGCGTATTATAAGACAATACTGTATATGTCAGAGATTGAGATATAAAGTAAGTATATACCATCATATGACTGGCTTAGCTTGTCAGATACCACCACAGAGCGCTCAGGAAATCTGAAATATAATAGAATCATATCAAGCTGAATAAATTAATAGTCCAAGAAGCCGACGGGGCAACAACAAAAAGTAGGGCAACGTTGAGAGAAATGAATGGAGCATCTGTTCTTTAAGGAAAGCAGAATAAAGAACCAGTCATGGCTACGTCAGCGTTCTCAGGTCGTGTGAATTAGAGCCGACAGTCACTCACATGACAGAGAGAAGGACCATAACAGGAATCTGCTCCCACAAATCACCATGATTCCATAAGAACTAATAACATATCTGATGTATGGTAAAGTAACTATACACCGGTTTGTGTGTGTGTGTGTGTGTGTGTGTGTGTGTGTGTGTGTGTGTGTGTGTGTGTGTGTGTGTTGCAAAGTACAGTAACCATATACCAGTCAGGCTTGAGTGCGTGACCTTATGGTCCAGACAACAGAAGGGGTGACCACTAAACCATATTACACTAGCAGACCTTTCAACATGTATCAGTATCCGCATGTTCTGTACAGCAAAATTATAAATGTTGCTCTATTTTTCTAGACATGGGCTGGGTGGTTAGTATGTCTACCACTTTAAAAACATAACACTGACGAAACATGGAGATGATTTGACTCTTTTCTACTTTAGGTATGTCTATGTCCATCCAACCTCACCTCAGCTTCAACACACAACTTACAGTGTTTCCCATATATTTTTTAAGGGAAAACAGTGTTTTAGGCGTGGCAAAGGCCCCGAAAGCAACATAATGGACTAATGGTAATAACAATTATATTGAAGGAACAAAGCTATTTGAAGGGGCCCAGTCATGGAGGGTGACGGAAGGGGAAATGATCTCTCTCAGAGGGGAAGGGAGGGACAGGGGGAAACATCTCTCTCAGAGGGGGAGGGAGGGACAGGGGGAAACATCTCTCTCAGAGGGGAAGGGAGGGACAGGGGGAAACATCTCTCTCAGAGGGGGAGGGAGGGACGGGGGGAAACATCTCTCTCAGAGGGGGAGGGAGTGACAGGGGGAAACATCTCTCTCAGAGGGGGAGGGAGGGACAGGGGGAAACATCTCTCTCAGAGGGGAAGGGAGGGACAGGGGGAAACATCTCTCTCAGAGGGGAAGGGAGGGACAGGGGGAAACATCTCTCAGAGGGGAAGGGAGGGACAGGGGGAAAAATCTTTCTCAGAGGGGAAGGAACAGGGGGAAACATCTTTCTCAGAGGGGAAGGAACAGGGGGAAACATCTCTCTCAGAGGGGAGGGACAGGGGGAAACATCTCTCTCAGAGGGGAGGGACAGGGGGAAACATCTCTCTCAGAGGGGAAGGGACAGGGGGAAACATCTTTCTCAGAGGGGAAGGAACAGGGGGAAACATCTTTCTCAGAGGGGAAGGAACAGGGGGAAACATCTCTCTCAGAGGGGAGGGACAGGGGGAAACATCTCTCTCAGAGGGGACAGAAAGTCAGGAGGTTCACCTCTGGTCCTCCACATCTGAACCTAAACCGCTAACCCTGGGATAACCCCATGAGCTCACCATGTGACCCAGTTACACACGTGAGGGGTGTGGGGCGTAGGGGGTTGTGTGTATGTGTGTGTGTGTGTGTGTGTATGTAAGTTATCACTCCCTCCTTATTCACTGCATTATCTGAGCTTCACAGACAAACAGCTGCACAAACAAGCCAAAAACTGGCTTATGAAGGACAGATCTCAAGAAAGACATCCAGACAGCTGTCAATTCATCAACAGAACAATATGTGCTGTGTACGGCAGGCATTACAAATCTGTGCAGCCAGAAAGCTTCTATTCATTTGATTTTATTTGTATGGTGATATTTAGTCCTGTGTAGCGCCAGGGTTGTGGGTTCGATTCCCATGGGGGATCAGTACAAAAAAAATAATTAAAATGTATGCTAAATTACTAAAAAAAGAGAGCCTGGGAATCTGCATGGTGATTCTGAAAGTTGAAAGGTAACAGAGAAATATCCCTAATGATGAGCCATGACCTTCACATTCCCTAAAGAGCATGAAAAGGTTACAACTACTTAATAATGTCACAGGTTAATGACTTGAGACCTAGCCAATGTGTTCTAGAAACACACAACATAGATAATAAGCCAGTCATGAACTAAACTGATGGGAGATGTGGGGCAGAGGAGAAACAGACGTGCTGTTTATCTGTAACATTTGAAAAAGTATTATTTATAAACAGAACATCAAAGAGAAATGGCTCATGACCGATGTGAATTTTGATAGTTGCCATGGAGAGGTCCTAAGTTGTGTTAGAGACTGGACACAAACTAAGCAAATGTTCCCTTCTTAGGCCAGTTCAAATACCCATCAGTCTGACACACTCACACACACAATTACACAAACAGTGCTTTCCATTTACTGACCTGGTCACAGACTCCAATAACAAAAGCTTCCCCGAGCTACTCACATGTAACTCTAAGACATCCATTTCAATAACGCCAGATTCATAAATGATGTTACTGTGACCCCTGAACCTTATCCTGGTCTGGTCTCCATATCTGCTCTAGTAAGTAGAGGCTGGGGTGACCTATGGGGTCTAAAAATGACAGAGCATGGCAGAATAGGTGAAAACACAGAACATTGCTTAACAGATCTAGTTAAGTCATCAGCCTCCTTATAATCACCAGCAGAGCACCAGAGAGGGCTGAGGCTAGGGGGGAGGGATGACCGGGGGGCTAGTAGACTAGGTCAAGACCCAAAGAGCTTGACTAAAGTCTCTCTCTCAATTACCCTTTTCTTCCCCTACATCCCCCTACTCCTTCCCTCTCTTCTTACACCCCCACCCTTTCTGCTGCCCAAGTGTCAGACGAGGGGATGTATTACACCGTTACACATTAACTACAGCTGAGGATTAGGTTTCACCCACTTCACCCATAAATGTCAACACAATACCTTGGGACGTGTTCACTCTAACCACTCTGTTGGGATAGCTGAGCTTACAGACTAGGCCTCATGTAAACAGAGTGGACCTTCATTCTGTTGGCATAGTGGATCTTATAGAGTATGGGATCCTATGGATAAGGCCAATTGCATATGGAGTGGATCTGCAGTTGGGATATGTGATATTAAATACATTACTGATCAACTGTATAGAGTTAATAATGTGGGAGAAGACAGAGAGGCAGGTATTTCTATTGTCAGTCTGTGTGGGAGAGAGACAGAGGAAAAAAACTAGATGTGCTTTAGTGGTACCATGGCAGATCAGACTGAGCTTTAAACCAGGCTGAATAGAGGGGTTCCGCTGTGCTTATCCATCATCTAATCCTCTCCCTGCCTGGCACAGAGAAGGAACACACAGAGGGGCATACCTGACACACTCGAAGAATGAGGGCAGAGGAGCATTAACTTGGGAGTAGCCCACCCAGGGATCCCTATGAAAACACATACACTACACACATGAACACCTCCTACAAATGTAGGCATTTTTACAATGGGGGAGTCAGGTGTCAGGCATATGCTGTTTCTGTGACCTGTGTGTAAGCATTTCTTTGGACGGTGTATAGCATATGTATCCCGTACATTACGACTAATAAAACTTCCCCAAATAATAGCAATACTGTCTGTTGGAGGTTAGTTCCCTGATCTCTGATCTTCTCAACCAACAATCTACATTAGCAAACAATCACACACACACACACACACACACACACACACACACACACACACACACACACACACACACACACACACACACACACACACACACACACACACACACACACACACACACACACGGTGGAACAGGAAGATAAACAGCAGTAAGTGCCGCTACCTCCCTCTCGGCATTCCAGCCTTCCTCCCTTGGGAAGACCTCGGGAACACCATGATCCAAACAGGAGGAAAAACTAGAAATCACTGAGGAGTTCATCTTCAATTCCCACCACTCTCCCAGTCCCCCCATCCCACACACACATCTTTTCCACCCAGTAATCTGTTCATCCTCCTGAGACTGATGACTCACTGGCCTGACTGACCATGACCGCCCAGGGAGAGAAGATTTGTAAGTATATGCGTGTGTGTTAGCCCCACTGATTGAGAGGGAGACCAAACCGGAGGCACGTAAGTAGCAAGGTCTTTTCCCTCTCAAGAAACAAGCGATAAACACACGCAGGAAAAAAGAACACAGCTGGAGTACAGCCAAGCCACTGACCAGTATCACAGGACTTACATTAACCTAAAGGCAGGACACACATGTGAGAGAAAGACAAACTTATGGCACAATATTTCAGGCCAGGTCAGTTTCTCAACCCCGAAATAGAGCATCCTAAATACGTAATTGTTTTGAAAGGCCCAATGTTCCTCAGACAGAAATCTGTTTATCTATTGACTATGTTATTCTCGACGGGCGTATGGAGAGAACATCTGCCGGGATCACAAGCTTCCTGCTGTTGATCCAAACACAGCTCCCGCAGGTGGGTCGGAACACTTTACGTAAATCCATACTGCAGATCCAGCTGAGCAGAAAATGTTGCAACTCTTCACTCTCTCCCTCACTCTTTCTAGCTCTTTCTTTCTCGACTCCCATGGTGTCATCCAATCAGCAAAACTATCAAATTCAACAGAACACAAAACGTTCTGCCAAATGTTTTTTCTCACACCCACGTTCACTCTCCCTCTTCCACCTCTCCTCAGCCCTCTAAATCTCTGGGGGGTAGTCTGTCCAGATGTACGGTGTCCTACTGTCCTCCTTCCACACACACACACACACACACCAATTTAAAAAGGCCCATATTAGCATGGTATGCCTTGTGGTTAGTTGTGGTTTTGCGGTTCATTCACTTAACTAGCAAGTACATCAGCGCTAACTCATTAATTCTCTAGATATTTTTTTAGGCTCATAGGAAACTTCTAGCATACATGTTTTTCTCCAAGCTCCCCTCATCCTCTTCTTCCTCCCGCTCTTCTCTCTTCTCTGTTTATCAGTCGTTCTCAATCACAGACCAGAATTCCAACATGAGTATTTCTGGGAAAGTTTTCAGTGTAACATTTTTAGTTTCATGTGTTAAATTAACTCTGTAAGTGTAAGTTAACACTCATTTGTGTAAAATAACCAATGTGTTAGTGTTAATAACCAGTGTTAAGCCAAAAGCAATCATTATAATATTTCCCAACATGCTCTATTGCAGGTATATATTTTTTGTTTCAAATTGGTCTAGTTTGTGCATCACTATCACTAGCTAACAGGAAAGAAATCAGAGGGTGAGCACAGAGCGCAACTGGGCCAAGCTAGAGCAACTTGAGAAGCTGCTAGAGCTGTTCGCAATCCACTCCGACCAACTTGCTGACCAGCGACTCGGCTAAGCTAGCACAGCTTGTGAAGTTGCTGAAGCCGTTCGCAATCTACACCGACCAACTTCAATCTGTCTGATGTGGTGCCATGTCTTCTCAACCTTGAGGCACACTTACAGTCATCTACTGTTGCAAAACAGTTGGCTCAGGTCCTCCTGAAGTCACTGTGTGAGCGCTTCGCATGCATACAGAATTCTCTGGCAGCCAACTTCCATCCAACCCCTGCAGCAGCTTGCCATATGGACCCAAGTGCGTCTCTGGCACTTTGCTCAACAGAGATGGAGCCACTGATGAGGGAAGCAGAGTCTTGTGTACTTCAGCAAATACAAGTACAGCCGTGAAAGCAGCAGGAATCCCGCAAGATGCCAGCACGTTGAATTCAGCAAGCATCTCGACCACAGTTATTCAGAATTATAGCTTCCTCGCACCAAATATTCACACCAAATGTTGTGTCTGAGGTCATCCCAAGCGTTCGTAGAGGGAATATTCAGCCCGTCATCAGTCTTGAGAAAACAAAGGACCACCTCTCTGGAACTCAGGGTCTGCTTGAAGATAAACCAGAAAATCTTGTTTGGTTGAACAGAAAACACACACTCAAGCTGGCTGGCTGCGAACTGATAGATTTGTGAAGAAGTGTTGTGTTGATTATGTTTTTGCTGCAGCTGTTGTTATTAACCCGAAGAGGTTAGTCAGTGATACATGATTAATATTACAGAAACATGTTAAATGTTCCATGACTTCATTTGTTGAACCTGATTATTCTTACATCTACTACCAACGTTTAAAAAAGCATTGGATTGGTGTAAACATGGGCAAAGAGTTTCCTTGCACCATATTTCTTGCACCAGTCAAGGCACTTATCCTTTGAGTCCAAGTCACATTAAGATTGCTTTATAATTTAAACCTAACCAAACCTATGTCCTGGCCATGGAGTTGTGTGGAGTCCTATAGTGACCAAAAGTGTTTTTGGCTGATCATTGGCTGATCCCTCCTGATGACCTGATTGGCATGAGTGGTGACAGATGGGTCATCAGGAGGGATCAGCCAATTAATTTGACTTGTGAAGAAGAAAATGTTCTATTTCATGATGAGATGGCCACAATGGCTCCCCAGACGCCATTATGACACAGACACAGAGATGTTATATCTATCCAAGTCTATGATCCTGGCCCATCACCTTATTACCTTAACTGACTGCAAGTGGCAAGAAGTGACACCCAAAAAATGAACTATAGGTCTACAACGCATAAATGACCCTGAGCCCCCCATGCATAAGCTACTTTCTGTCCCCAACACTAAAAACAATCTAAATATATGTATCACAAAGAAACTAAACAAAAACTAGTAAATCAAGTCTGAAAACTAACTGCATTTAAAATAGAAATCTAACTAATAGATATAAAAACAAATATTGAATCACAAAATTATATTAACCTTGCTACAAACCCACATGCTGGAAACACACACACAGAGATCAATCGGTGGGACAGATTTACTTATTTCTTCTTATCAAAAATGTAAATGCAGTGTTAAAGGGATACTTCAGGATGTTGGCAATGAGGCCCTTTATCTACTTCCCCAGAGTCAGATGAACTCGTGGACACCATTTTTATGTCTCTCCATTCAGTTTGAAGGAAGTTGCTAACTAGCGGTAGCTCAATGACTGAAAGTCTGTGGTAACTGCTAGCATGCTAGCAGATACCATAGACATCCAGGAATTGTGCTAACACTAGTTAGCATTGGCTCATGAAACTACCTTTAACTTCATACTGGATGCGTTCATCTGACTCTGGGGTAGTAGATAAAGGGCCAGAACCCTGAAGTATCCCTGTAAGTACTAATAGACTAATAACACTGTAATTGATGTACATGTCTGCCCTCTATCCTTTCTAAACCTTCTTTCAAGTAGATAGGGGAGTTATGGCTCCAGTCAACCTGTCCAAACAGTATATGTCTTGACAGTGATACTCTCCTAACCATCCATATACCACTGCCTTCCCAGCTAATGAAAATGTATAGACATGTCCCTATGGATGGGAGGGGAGGTGAGGGGGCTGCATGTTCAGCATTCTCTACACATTACCAGAGCACAGCCGGGCTGTGATAAAAGACACACTGGACATTTAAGAGGTAACAGAGAAATGCAATGTGAGCTGTCTGTCAGTGTAGGGAAGTGAAGTGTTGGATGGTGCAGACACTTGCAGCTGATATAGATATACACTGACACACAAATTAACTGATCACAGGCTTCTATATAATTAAATACATTTCTGAAAGCTTAGAGTTAATTTCAAATCAAATCAAATGTTATTTGTCACATACACATGGTTAGCAGATGTTAATGCGAGTGTAGCGAAATGCTTGTGCTTCTAGTTCCGACAATGCAGTGATAACCAACAAGTAATCTAACTAACAATTCCAAAACTACTGTCTTATACACAGTGTAAGGGGATAAGGAATATATACATAAGGATATATGAATGAGTGATGGTACAGAGCAGCATACAGTAGATGGTATCGAGTACAGTATATACATGAGATGAGTATGTAGACAAAGTAAACAAAGTGGCATAGTTAAAGTGGCTAGTGATACATGTATTACATAAGGATGCAGTCGATGATGCAGAGTACAGTATATACATATGCATATGAGATGAATAAACTAGGGTAAGTAACATTATATAAGGTAGCATTGTTTAAAGTGGCTAGTGATATATTTACATCATTTCCCATCAATTCCCATTATTAAAGTGGCTGGAGTTGGGTCAGTGTCAATGACAGTGTGTTGGCAGCAGCCACTCAATGTTAGTGGTGGCTGTTTAACAGTCTGATGGCCTTGAGATAGAAGCTGTTTTTCAGTCTCTCGGTCCCAGCTTTGATGCACCTGTACTGACCTCGCCTTCTGGATGATAGCGGGGTGAACAGGCAGTGGTTCGGGTGGTTGATGTCCTTGATGATCTTTATGGCCTTCCTGTAACATCGGGTGGTGTAGGTGTCCTGGAGGGCAGGTAGTTTGCCCCGGTGATGCGTTGTGCAGACCTCACTACCCTCTGGAGAGCCTTACGGTTGAGGGCGGAGCAGTTGCCGTACCAGGCGGTGATACAGCCCACCAGGATGCTCTCGATTGTGCATCTGTAGAAGTTTGTGAGTGCTTTTGGTGACAAGCCGAATTTCTTCAGCCTCCTGAGGTTGAAGAGGCGCTGCTGCGCCTTCTTCACGACGCTGTCAGTGTGAGTGGACCAATTCAGTTTGTCTGTGATGTGTATGCCGAGGAACTTAAAACTTGCTACCCTCTCCACTACTGTTCCATCGATGTGGATAGGGGGGTGTTCCCTCTGCTGTTTCCTGAAGTCCACAATCATCTCCACAATCATCTCCTTAGTTTTGTTGACGTTGAGTGTGAGGTTATTTTCCTGACACCACACTCCGAGGGCCCTCACCTCCTCCCTGTAGGCCGTCTCGTCGTTGTTGGTAATCAAGCCTACCACTGTTGTGTCGTCCGCAAACTTGATGATTGAGTTGGAGGCGTGCGTGGCCACGCAGTCGTGGGTGAACAGGGAGTACAGGAGAGGGCTCAGAACGCACCCTTGTGGGGCCCCCGTGTTGAGGATCAGCGGGGAGGAGATGTTGTTGCCTACCCTCAATTTACAAACTATCAAAAAAGCACAGAGATACAGAAGTAGGTATGCCATATGAACATACAGTACATATTCACACGCTGCCGTGGCTTGGCTTTACTTCCTCTACCCCCTGGCCCAGAGCCCTCTTCCCCTACTTTTTTCCCCATCTGCCCTTCTCAGGCCACCATCCAGACCAGGACCATACAACCGCCAACCATCCGGAGCAGTTCAACAGAAGGAGAGACCAGACTCAGAGAACACCACCACAACAAGGGCGCTGAGGAAGGAAACCCTTAAAGCAGTGTTTCCCAAACTCGGTCTTCAGGACCCCAAGGGTTGCACGTTACATTTTTTTGCCCTAGCACAACACAGAAGACTCAAATAATCAAAGCTTGATGATTAGTTGATTATTTGAATCCGCTGTGTAGGGCTTGGGCAACAAAACAAAAAAGCAAGCACCCCTTGGGGTCCAGAGGACCGAGTTTGGGAAACACTGCCTTAAAGATACTAACCTACGGCTGGAGAGACCTGCCCACAGGGGACTGCCTCCATTAACCTCTGAGTCACTGGCTTCCAGGTGTGTCTGCTCACTCTGAGGTTGTCCTTCCTCCCCTCTGCAGATCCAGCACCAGTCCCAGCACTAAAACACAAGATGAGGTGCAGAGGAAGGACCAAACATCTATTCTTCACCCAGAGGGAGCAGACCACAGGGGAGTACCACCACTGACCTCCAGGTCTAGGGGCTCCCTTGTGTGCTTGCTTGATCATCAGGTTGTCCTTCCTCCCCTCTGGAGGCCCAGTCGGAGCACCAAACATCTAACCTTCACCCGGAGAAGGCAGACCACAGGGGAGTGCCATCATTGACGTTCCTCCCCTCTGCACAGTTCCCAGTTTCCAGTACCTGTCCCAGCAGCAGACCACCAGACAAGGGGCAGAGGAGGGACCAAACATCAGACCTTCACCCGGAGTGGGCGGACCACAGGGGAGTGCCTGTGTCCCTATTACCTTGTAGGCTACCTTGTGTACCACCTTGTGTGCCTGCTTAATCATCAGGTTGTTCTTCCTCCCCTCTGCAGGCCCCGTCACAATACCAGCACCAACCCAGTTCCCGATATCCAGTACCAGTCCCAGCACCAGACCACCAGATGAGACCAAACATCAGACCTTCACCCGGAGAGAGCAGGCCACAGGGAAATGCCACCACTGATCTCCTGGTCTAGGGCTTCCTTGTGTGTCTGTTTGCTCCTCAGGTTGTCCTTCCCCCTGCTCTACAGACCCAGATCCCGACGAAGCACCTGCAGCAGCCCCTTGTTTTCCTGGATCCTGGTTCTCGGGGGCCCAGTCCCAACACCAGACCCAGCATCAACCCCTTCGCCAACCCTGGATACAGCAGCTGCCAAACTAACTGCCACCCTACCAAACTGCTGCGAGCCCAGACCCCACCCCTTCTCCTGCCCCAACAAAAGGACACAGACAGACTGTCAACCATATAACCAGACCAACCACTCAAGCAAAAACGCCAATCTCAAGCTTGATTCACTCACACTGCGAAATGAAAGCAAACATCCAAGAAATATGCATTGATTACCCTTCTCCCCCTTTTTCCTTTGACTGATTGCATTGCTTATTTATTGAACCTTTTGAATTATCTTTTAATGTGACTGATATCTAAATAATGATACCGTATTTATATTACATTAGGTTTACTGTAATATGAAATACAGTTTTACTCGTCACTGAACTGCATGTGCGCTACTGTCAAAAACAGACCGAACAGAACGCTCCTAACAGAACATTGTCTCTGTAGAGATTCTCAGACCCACATTAAACCCTGTAACTGACCATGCTGCCTTGCTCTGGAGGTAGGATGCCAGAATAAGTCAGAGCAGCATGTATTGTGAAAGAGAATCAATTACATTCAGAGTATCATGATGTCTAATGTAATTATTTTAATAACCAAAATATAATGAATATGTTTATATATTCAGAGCACATATTTAAATTGTGTTTGTTTTTTACATAAAAATCCAAAAGAATATCTGTCTCTGTTTTTAATTGTAATTCTTAAGCATTCATTGGATGTCCAATATGATCCTGATAAATGGTGATAAGTCCTAAGAATTTGCTACCCTGAGTTTGGACATGACAATGTTTGGCTATTTTCACAACTACTGCATCGCTCTATATATTGCAATATTAGAAACTGATCAGTTTCTATACATTTTACAACATAACACACGCACTCACTGGCCACTGATGAGTCTTGGAGAGACATGGAGCTCACCATGAGTGTGCCTCACTAAACGACAAACTCTAAACACAAAATGTATAGCCTACTTCTCAAGTTGACACATAGATAGTAGTTACATAATACAGTTTGTACATGTTAATTAAAAAAGTTGGTGAAATTGCCCTTACCTTAGCCTCTGTCCGAAATATAGTGTAGGATACAGCCACCAACAGAACCAGCGTACCACTATGGACCATCATTGAGATGGGGTGCAATGGAAACGTATGTACAACTGTGCCGAATGCCCACTAAAGACCACTTGTTGAAACGTTCTTGTTCTTCAGGGAGAATGTAGATCACCAGCAGATTATGTGCAGTGCGTTGGGCTGCATCTTTGCCCAAGACGTTGTGAGCTTCTGAGCAATGCAACTTGCTCTTGTTTCTCATCCACCCCACCCCCTATTAACGACCACCCTCACCCATACGCACGGACACAGCCCTGTTACAAAGGACCACTTCAACTTTAGACTGTTAGGAGAAAGACTGCCCTCAGTCTTTTGGTAATTTTGTCTGTATATTTGAGGATAGTGTGGTGAGCGGGCGACCGGGACAACTGTGCGGTGATTTGAGTTCTTGCCGCGAGACTCTTCCCCGACAGCGCAACACGTCCCAGGAAGAGTGCACACAACGACTGTAAGTGCTTTTTGTGCTAATTGTTGTCTCATTCAATAGCTACAGACTAGAGGTCTTATGTTGTTTTGCCATTTCCATTGTTAATAGCCTACAGGGGTATGACAACCCAGGCGTAAAGCCTACAAAGTCGCTTTCCAAATCCAACCATTCTTGAAGGCTATTTCTAACTGCATCCATTTTTATATGAATATCATGTGTAAATCAATTCATTGAATAATATTGTCCACCAAAAATAGGTACCTTTCACAAACGTTTACGCACGCGTGGGGCGAACGGTGTCAAACATTTTTATATTCTAAATGTAATTTTATAATGTCCAGTTCAACAAATAAATTGCATTTTTTGTTGTTGTCTCAGTTGCGTTCGTGGCCCACCCGATATGCATTAGGGCAGTCGCACCTGGAGAAGAAGATAGGTGCAGTAATAATGAAGTTTGAAGTTCGGATGAGCGGGACAATGCAGACAAGACACCAGATTGAATTGAAGAGCCTGAAGTAAGTGACATTGTGTGCTCAGTGGGCCCGGTTATGTGAAGCAATTGTCCGTGTAAAGTGTATATTAAATGTGTAATACTCTCCCCTTTCTTGTAGGTTTCTGTTTCTATGTCTTTCTGTGGCCATCCTAGCATCAGAAGTTGACGCAGTAAGTTTTATTTTCAACTCATCATGGGGGAGTATTGTTGACAAGTCGTCGACCTAACATTTGAATGGTTAAAATTGCGCTATTAGCATATGCATTACACGGAACCCAAACCGGCTGCGCGCATGCGCCATCGTGTATACATTTATTTTGTACCCCTATACCAAACGCGATCACGACACGCAGGTTAAAATATCAAAACAAACCCTGAACCAATTATATTAATTTGGTGACAGTTCGAAAAGCATTAAACATTTATGGCAATTTAGCTAGTTAGCTTGCACTTGCTAGTTAATTTGTCCTATTTAGCTAGCTTGCTGTTGCTAGCTAATTTGTCCTGGGATATAAACATTGAGTTGTTATTTTACCTGAAATGCACAAGGTCCTCTACTCCGCCAATTAATCCATACATAAAACAGTCAACCGAATAATTTCAAGTCTTCTCTCCTCCTTCCAGGCCTTTTCTTCTCTTGACTTTATATTGCGGTTGGCAACTTTCATAAATTAGGTGCATTACCACCACTGACCTTGTTCGTCTTTCAGTCACCCACGTGGGTGAAACCAATGAGGAGATGGTACCTGCTTCTATAGACCAATGAGGAGATGGTAGAGGCAGGACTTGCAGCGCGATCTGCATCAGAAATAGAACTGATTTCTATTTTATCCCTTGGCAACGCAGACACTCGTTGGCACATGGGAGCAGTGTGGGTGCAATAATTGAATAACATAGATTTGAAAATGTATTTTGCAACTCTCGCTCACGCAACGCGAACAGTGTGGTCAGCCTGTAAGAGGGTACATTAGGCCGATTGCGCATAGGTTCAAGTTCCAAGCACACATTCAGCTAATAAACAGTTTTCGAGGGGACAGTTGTGTGCACATGTACATTTACGGTTATGGATGCAGATTTTCTACGGGCAGTGGGCGTTTCAGCTCAACTCTAGCATTTCTAGGTAATAGTTGCAGCCCGTCCAGTCTAGACGCACGGTTTCGACTGGTCAAAATGCAGCCCAGAAAGACAATTTCCATAGAAGGCCACATAGATAAGTCAGATTTGATACCCCCCCCCAAAAAAAAAAAAAAAAAAAAAAAAAAAGTTTGCTATTTGCACTTTTGTTTTGAAGTAACACAAGTCAACGTGTATGGGGTGAGAAAAAAAACATGTTACGAAAATAAATGTTGTCCTCTGTGGTGGTCTTCAGGAAGTAAATATTTATTTCAAATGGCATTACAGTCAATGGGTACAGTAGGTGAAAAACATAGTTGAGGCAGGGCAATTTTTTTGTTGATAAGTTCTTATTTAATGTTTAAAAAATACACAGTGATGACAACTCACTAATCTATTTCTGAGATATTCACTTACTAGAAACATTTTGAATATCAAATTCATAAAAATGTAATAATTACACATTTTTTAAAATGCACATTGTTATTTATTTTTTTCAGAGTACCTATACCTATTTCCCACCATAATTTGCAAATAAATTCATAAAAAATCCTAGAATGTGATTTTCTGGATTTTGTTTTCTCATTTTGTCTGTCATAGTTGAAGTGTACCTATAATGAACATTACAGGCCTCTCTCATCTTTTTAAGTGGGAGAACTTGCACAATTGGTGGCTGACTAAATACTTTTTTGCCCCACTGTATCTCAGCCGTATTCATTGATCTGGCCAAGGCTTTCGACTCTGTCAATCACCACATCCTCATCGGCAGACTCGGCAGTCTTGGTTTCTCAAATGATTGCCTCGCCTGGTTCACCAACTACTTCTCTGATAGAGTTCAGTGTGTCAAATCGGAGGGTCTGCTGTCCGGACCTCTGGCAGTCTATGGGGGTGCCACAGGGTTTAATTCTTGGACCGACTCTCTTCTCTGTATACATCAATGATGTCGCTCTTGCTGCTGGTGAGTCTCTGATCCACCTCTACGCAGACGACACCATTCTGTATACTTCTGGCCCTTCTTTGGACACTGTATTAACAACCCTCCAGGGAAGCTTCAATGCCATTCAACTCTCCTTCCGTGGCCTCCAATTGCTCGTAAATACAAGTAAAACTAAATGCATGCTCTTCAACCGATCTCTGCCTGCACCTGCCCGCCTGTCCAACATTACTACTCTGGACGGCTCTGACTTAGAATACGTGGACAACTACAAATACCTAGGTGTCTGGTTAGACTGTAAACTCTCCTTCCAGACCCACATCAAACATCTCCGACCCAAAGTTAAGTCTAGAATTGGCTTCCTATTTCGCAACAAAGCATCCTTCACTCATGCTGCCAAACATACCCTTGTAAAACTGACCATCCTACCAATCCTCGACTTCGGCGATGTCATTTACAAAAAAATAGCCTCAACAATATCACCTACTCAACAAATTGGATGCAGTCTATCACAGTGCCATCCGTGATTTGTCACCAAAGCCCCATATACTATCCAGCCCTCGCTCCCTACCACTGGTGTTCAAAACTGTTCGCTGGCTCTGGCCCCCAATGGTGGAACAAACTCCCTCACGACGCCAGGACAGCTCAATCACCACGGAGACACCTGAAACCCCACCCTTCAAGGAATACCTAGGATAGGGTAGAAGTAAGGGTAGGTAATCCCTCAACGCAAGTGGCTGTTCCACTGGTTGTCTGCACCAATTTGTAAGTCGCTCACTTAAATGTAATGTAAATGTATGCATCCGTTTGTCACCAAAGGCCCCATTGCGACCTGTATGCTCGTTGGCTGGCCCTCGCTTCATACTCCGTCGCCAAACCCACTGTCTCCATGTCATCTACAAGACCCTGCTAGTTAAAGTCCCCCCTTATCTCAGCTCGCTGGTCACCATAGCATCACCCACCTGTAGCACGTGCTCCAGCAGGTATATCTCTCTGGTCACCCCCAAAACCAATTCTTTCTTTGGCTGCCTCTCCTTCCAGTTCTCTGCTGCCAATGACTGGAACGAACTACAAAAATCTCTGAAACTGGAAACACTTATCTCCCTCACTAGTTCTAAGCACCAGCTGCCAGAGCAGCTCACAGATTACTGTACCTGTACATAGCCCACCTATAATTTAGCCCAAACAACTACCTCTTTCCCTACTGTATTCATTTCATTTTATTTATTTATTTTGCTCCTTTGCACCCCATTATTTTTATTTCTACTTTGCACATTCTTCCACTGCAAAACTACCATTCCAGTGTTTTACTTGCTATATTGTATTTACTTTGACACCAAGGCCTTTTTTTTGCCTTTACCTCTCTTATCTCACCTCATTTGCTCACATCGTATATAGACTTGTTTCTACTGTATTATTGATTGTATGTTTGTTTTACTCCATGTGTAACTCTGTGTCGTTGTTGGTGTCGAACTGCTTTGCTTTATCTTGGCCAGGTCGCAATTGTAAATGAGACCTTGTTCTCAACTTGCCTACCTGGTTAAATAAAGGTGAAAAAAACAAAAATAAAAAAAATATGTAGGAACTCCTTCAAGACTGTTGGAAAAGCATAGCAGGTGAAGCAGGTTGAGAGAATGCCAAGAGTGTGCAACGCTGTCATCAAGGCAAAGGGTGGCTACTTTGAACAATCTCAAATATATTTTGATTTGTTTTACACTTTTTTGGTTATTACATGATTCCATATGTGTTATTTCATAGTTTTGATGTCTTCACTATTATTATACAATGTAGAAAATAGTAAAAACAAAGAAAACCCTTTAATGAGCGGGTGTGTCCAAATTTTTGACTGGTACTGTATATACACTGCTCAAAAAATAAAGGGAACACTAAAATAACACATCCTAGATCTGAATGAATGAAATATTCTTATTAATTACTTTTTTCTTTACATAGTTGAATGTGCTGACAACAAAAACACACAAAAATGATCAGTGGAATTGAAATTTATCAACCCATGGAGGTCTGGATTTGGAGTCACACTCAAAATTAAAGTGGAAAACCACACTACAGGCTGATCCAACTTTGATGTAATGTCCTTAAAACAAGTCAAAATGAGTCTCAGTAGTGTGTGTGGCCTCCACGTGCCTGTATGGCCTCCCTACAACGCCTGGGCATGCTCCTGATGAGGTGGCGGATGGTCTCCTGAGGGATCTCCTCCCAGACCTGGACTAAAGCATTCGCCAACTCCTGGACAGTCTGTGGTGCAACGTGGCGTTGGTGGATGGAGCGAGACATGATGTCCCAGATGTGCTCAATTGGATTCAGGTCTGGGGAACGGGCGGGCCAGTCCATAGCATCAATGTCTTCCTCTTGCAGGAACTGCTGACACACTCCAGCAGGTCTTGCATTGCGGTTGGCCCTGGAACCCAGGGCCAACCGCACCAGCATATGGTCTCACAAGGGGTCTGAGGATCTCATCTCGGTACCTAATGGCAGTCAGGCTACCTCTGGTGAGCACATGGAGGGCTGTGCGGCCCCCCAAAGAAATGCCACCCTACACCATGACTGACCCACCGCCAAACCGGTCATGCTGGAGGATGTTGCAGGCAGCAGAATGTTCTCCACGGCGTCTCCAGACTCTGAGCACAGGGCACCAGTGGTGAATTTGCCAATCTTGGTGGTCTCTGGCAAATGCCAAATGTCCTGCACGGTGTTGGGCTGTAAGCACAACCCCCACCTGTGGACGTCGGGCCCCCATACCACCCTCATGGAGTCTGTTTCTGACTGTTTGAGCAGACACATGCACATTTGTGGCCTGCTGGAGGTCATTTTGCAGGGCTCTGGCAGTGCTCCTCCTGCTCCTCCTTGCACAAAGGCGGAGGTAGCGGTCCTACTGCTGGGTTGTTGCCCTCCTACGGCCTCTTCCACGTCTCCTGATGTACTGGCCTGTCTCCTGGTAGCGCCTCCATTCTCTGGACACTACGCTGACAGATACAGCAAACTTTCTTGTCACAGTTCGCATTGATGTGCCATCCTGGATGAGCTGCACTACCTGAGCCACTTGTGTGGGTTGTAGACTCCGTCTCATGCTACCACTAGAGTGAAAGCACCGCCAGCATTCAAAAGTGACCAAAACATCAGCCAGGAAGCATAGGAACTAAGAAGTGGTCTGTGGTTATCACCTGCAGAACCACTCCTTTATTGGGGGTGTCTTGCTAATTGCCTATAATTTCCACCTGTTGTCTATTCCATTTGCACAACAGCATGTAAAATGTATTGTCAATCAGTGTTGCTTCCTAAGTGGACAGTTTGATTTCACAGAAGTGTGATTGACTTGGAGTTACATTGTGTTGTTTAACTGTTCCCTTTATTTTTTTGAGCAGTGTATATACACATACACACACACACACAACATTTTGGAGAGTTAGGATATCTGTCTAGTGTTTTCAGTAATAACTATTACCGATCATGAGCTTGAATTAACAACTGTTGAATCAAGCTTTGTTTTGTGTATTAGTTCATACACCACGAGTCGGGAATTACCATACACACCTGTATGGCACAGCTGTCAACATTTTTGTCCTCAAACGAAACAGCCATAGAGTTGATCAGGCTGTTGATTATGGCCTATGGAATGTTTTCCCACTCCTTTTTAAATGGCTGTGCAAAGTTGCTGGATACTGTCGGGAACTGGAACACACCATCATACATGTCGATCCAGAGCATCCCACACATGCTCAATTGGTGACATGTCTGGTAAGTATGCAGGCCATGGAAGAACTTGGACATTTTCAGCTTCCAGCAATTGTGTACAGAACCTTGTGACATGGGGCCGTGCGTTATCATGCGAAAACATGAGGTGATGGCGGCGAATGAATGACACAACAATGAGTATCTCAAAGTATCTCTGCATTCAAATTGCCATTCTCTAAAATGCAATTGTGTTCGTTGTGTTCTGTAGCTTATGCCTGCCCATACCATAACCACCACTGCCACCATGAGGCACTCTTTTCAAAACGTTGACATCAGCAAACCGCTCGCCCACACGACGCCATACACGTGGTCTGCAGTTGTGAGGCCTGTTGGACGTATCACAATATTCTCTAAAACAACGTTGGAGGCAGCTTATGGGAGAGAAATGAACATTCAATGTTCTGGCATCAGCTCTGGTGGACATTCCTGCGGTCCGCATGCCAATTGTACGCTCCTTCAAAACTTGAGACATCTGTGGCATTCTGTTGTGTGACAAAACTGCACATTTTAAAGTGGTCTTTTATTGTCCCCAGCACAAGGTGTGCCTGTGTCAGGATCATTCTGTTTAATCAGCTTTTTGATATGCCACACCTGTTAGGTGGATGCATTTTGTTGGCGAAGGATAAATGCTCACTAAGAGATGTAAACAAATGTGTCTGTAAAATTTGAGAGAAATACGTTTTTTTGTGCTTATGGAACATTTCTGGGATCTTTTATTTCAGTTCATTTAACATGGGACAAACATGTTGCATGTTGCAATTATATTTTTGTTCAGTATAGTACTGTGCGCCTCCCATAGTCTGTTCTGGATTTGTGAAGAGACCTCTGGTGGCAGGTCTTGTGGGGTATGCATGGGTGTCTGAGCTGTGTGCTAGTAGTTTAAAACAGACAGCTCAGTGCATTCAACATGTCAATACTTCTCACAAATACAAGTTAGCCCTCCGCATACATTTAAGGGCCAGCCGTTCTTCCCTATTCTGGGCCAATTGTATTTTTCCTAAGTCCCTCTTTGTGGCACCTGACCACACGACTGGACAGTAGTCCAGGTGTAACAAAACTAAGGCCTGTTGGACCTTCCTTGTTAATAGCATTGTTAAGAAGACAGAGCTGCACTTTATTATGAACACAACTCTCCCCATCTTAGCTACCATTGCATCAATATATTTTGATCATGACAGTTTACACTCCAGGGTTACTATTAGTAGTTTAGACTCCTCACCTTAATCAATTTCCACGTGATTCATTACAAGATTTAGTTGAGGTTTAGGGTTTAGTGAATGATTTGTCCCAAATGTGATGTTTAGTACCCATTCCGAAACTGACTGCAGCTCTTTGTTAAGTGTTGCAGTGATTTAATTTACTGTGGTAGCTGATGTGTATAGTGTTGAGTCATCAGCATACATAGACACTCAGGCTTTACTTAGAGACAGTGGCAGGTCATTAGGAAAGATTGAAAAAAGTAAGAGGCCTAGACAGCTGCCATGGGGAATGCCTGACTCTGCCTGGATTATGTTGGAGAGCCTTCCATTAAAGAACACCCTTTGTTCTGTTCGACAGTAAAGCCAAAACACATTTTTCCAGCAGCAGACTATAATCAATCATGTCAAAAGTTGCATCCGATGGATTTGGATACTGCTTTGGAGCAGATTTCTGCATCATTAGTAAAAATGATTTAATTCCTGTGCTGTTTGTAAATACCCTAGTAGGTTTACTGATAACCTGAACCAGGTTGCAGGCACTGAAAGTTTGAAGCTTTTTCTTGAGTAGGCAGCTTGAGGAAAGCCAGTCAATCTTGAGGTCACCCAGAAAATACCAATCTGTTGATATCACATATATTATCAAACATTTCACACATATTATCCAGATACTGAGTGTGGTCCTGTTTGCCTCTGATCTGATCAGTAATGTTTGTGCCAGATATGGTAAGGAGGTCTGAGGATTCTGATCTACAATAAGATATTGAATATCATAAAGTGATTTTCTGGGGCAGATAAAGAGGCTTGTTGTCCTAGTCTCTTATCAGATTTTGCCTGATGAAAAGCATGTGACATGGCTCAGGCCCTCTGTGTATTGTGCTGCTTCTGGCCAAGCCTCTGATACCAGTGATACAAGGACAGAACACAGGATATTTTTGGTCAGGCAGCATCCAAGACTACCCTGTGTTCAGTTCAGCAATGGAACCTTTTCAGATTCAGTGAATGTCAATGTGGCTACTGTGCCCTTTTAGAATTTTAAGTCAGGTGAATATTATTAAGCTTTTTAAATAGCATACATGTTATACATATCAAAATCATATTTATTCATTCCTTGCCAAAGTAGATGATATCATATAAATACACTACTGTTCAAAAGTTTTAGAACACCTACTCATTCAAGGGTTTTTCTTTATTTTTGCTCTTTTCTACATTGTAGAATAATAATGAAAACTATGAAATTACACACATGGAATCATGTAGCAAACACAAAAAGTGTTAAACAAATCCAAATATGTTTTATATTTGAGATTCTTCAACAGCCTTGATGATACTTTTGAACACTCTTGGCATTCTCTCAACCAGCTTCACCTGGAATACTTTTCCAACAGTTTTGAAGGAGTTCCCACATATGCTGAGCACTTGTTGGCTGCTTTTCCTTCACTCTGGTTCGACTCATCCCAAATCATCACAATTTGGTTGAGGTCGGGGGATTGTGGAAGTCACATCATCTAATGCAGCACTCCATCACTCTCCTTCTTGGTCATAGAGCCCTTACACAGCCGGAAGGTGTGTTGGGTCATTGTCCAGTTGAAAAACAAATGACAGTCCCACTAAGCCCAAACCAGATGGGATGGTGTATCGCTGCAGAATGCTGTGGTAGCCATAACGGTTAATAACCCCTTGAATTCTAAATAAATCACAGACAGTGTCACCAGAAAAGCACCATCACCCCACAACACCTCCTCCTTCATGATTTACGGTGGGAAACACACATGCGGAGATCATCTGTTCACCCACACCCATCTTACAAAGACATGGCGGTTGGACCCAAAAATCTCAAATTTGGATTTAAAACCGACGGACAAATTTCCACCAGTCTAATGTCCATTGCTCGTGTTTCTTGGCCCAAGCAAGTCTCTTCTTCTTTTAGGTGTCCTTTTAGTAGTGGTTTCTTTGCAGCAATTCAACCATGAAGGCCTCATTCACGCATTATCCTCTAAACAGTTGCTGTTGAGATGTTTCTGTTACTTGAACTCAGTGAATTATTTATTTTGGCTGCAATTTCTGAGGCTGATAACGCTAACGAACTTATCCTCTGCAGCAGAGGTAACTCTGGGTCTTCCATTCACGTGGCGTCCTCATGAGAGCCAGTTTCGTCATAGAGCTTGATGGTTTTTGCGACTGCATTTGAAGAAATGTTCAAAGTTCTTGAAATGCCGAGGGGTTCCCTATACCTGCGCCCAGAGGAGAGTAGTTGAATATGCGGATACAGGGGGTGGCTTGGGTCTAAAATGATTTTGTGAGCCTTGCAGAGGGCCTTGACCTTAAATATTCAGGCCTGTCTGTTTGACTCCAAGTACCTTTCTTGCTGTGGTGATAATCCTCACCATATTTCACTGGCTGACAGTGGCATTGCCAAACCAACAAACATTACAAAAAGTTAAAATACTCTCATTGAAAGATTTGTAAAACAGAGTCAGTATAGTACAATTAACATTAAAAGATCCCAGCTTTTTGATAAATTACAGTCTCTGTTGACTCTTTTCTTTAGATCAGGTCTGTGCATTTACTCCTCTGAAGCATATTGTCCAAGAGGACACCCATACATTTTTATTCCTCTACAATTTCTATGTTCTGACCTCTTATAGATGTTGCAGAGGTAGGTGTTGTATGCTTCCTGAAGTCTGTGCACATCTCTTTCGTCTTATTGGTATTGTGGACCAAGTGTGATTCGTCACAACACTCTACAAAGTAATTTACAAAGTCAAAGTAATTTACTGCTTTGCTTTATCTTGGCCAGGTCGCAGTTGTAAATGAGAACTTGTTCTCAACTAGCCTACCTGGTTAAATAAAGGTGAAATAAAAAAATTAAATAAAAAAGGAGCAGGCCATGGTGTTCCTCGTCATCATGCAACAGGCTGATCAAGGCAGTGTCATCAGCGAACTTAACGAGATGTCTGTCAGGATGAGAACTAGTACAACTGTTAGTGTACAAGATGTACAGGAGTGGGGACAAAACACATCCCTGAGGAGAGCCTTGGTGTTGCATATGTTTGACATGTGGGGACCTATTTTGACCCGATGTGACCATTGGCTCAGAAAGTCCAACAGTCACAAAACCAGCCCCACATCTTAGGAGAAGTCCCGAAAGTCAACAAACAAAACCCTGACATGGGATTTGGCACCCTCTGTAGACCATGTTGAGGAGAGTAAGAATGGCATCATCAACTCCTCTACTGGGCTGACAGGCAAACTGAAATGAGTCGACGCTGAGAATATGACTTTTCACAATTTTCTCAAGGCATTTCATTACTAAGGATGCCAAGGCGACAGGGCGGTAGTCATTCAGCACAGAGGGATTAGATGCTTAGACATATTAACTGACCATAGAATGTCCTATAGCATGTCATCTGTTTAGTATCTCATTCCCATCTGATCTCCCTGACCAATGTTTTCCCCCTACAGTACAACTCTTTCCCAGGAATCACAGCAGCTGCACTCTCGATATTCTAGTATATTCGGAAATCCCCCAGCTTTACCCCAATGCCTCCTTGTTAAGATGTTTGCCTATGAGATTTAATCATCTATTACCATTATATTTATGTTCCTTTGTAGCCAAACAGATGTGGGACTGCATAGGGAAGAAGGCTGCTCTCTATCTCACTAATTGAGATATGGTGTGGTAATAAGGAGAGCTATAGTCCCTTATGTACATGAGCAAGGTCATGTGCATTAGTCTTGACTGTTTGACCCTACTGTGCTAGAAGCCAAGGTCTCAGGGATATGGACCACAATGCAATGGGATATCATATTTCATTATGATGTCCTGTTGTTTGGTCTCCATGGAAATGCCATACTTTTTGGGGGTTAATGTGTTGAGGGAAAATGCACACACACACACTGGGGTTTTATATTTGACCTACCTGCAAATGGAAGCAAAGGTTTGGAGGCAGTAATGTTAACAGGATATTCAGAGTAGGACCCTTGGAATGTCTTGTGATTCTCCATTTGGAGAATACATTTACAGATGTGTCTCATATTGGCGGGAAGCAGATGCCTGAGTTGATGGGAAGCGTGTTTGATCAGGGGTTCTGTGGGCGGAGGAACAGGATATTTCTGGGTGTAGAATCTTTAACCTGGCAAACAGTCTGCTCTAGTGATTATTGGCTTCTGAACTACGTAACAATTAACATTAGTGCTGCTTGTAGTATGTGAATACTCCTGCTGCAAAATCAACAGTTGTCCTCGAGCAGGAAAATAGTAACTGACCTAAAGCAGTATTCTATTAACAAAAAAAGAGGTACAGTGACCACTAGGCCATGTAGTAGAGGATCGTGGTAGTGACCAGGATGAGTCTGGCCTGCTGTGACTGCTGGGTTATTTTATTTTATCAGGGAGTCATACTGAGACCAAGGTCTCTTTTACAGATGATCCCTGAATTACATAAATGACAGAAAATACACACCCCAAAATAAAAATACAAAATGCAAGCAGAAAGAAAAACACGGTCATAAAATAAAGACATTCATTAGTAAAAAGGTCCTTAATCAGCATATTGAATTGGCCTAATATAACCATAACATCACATTCCAAAACATTTTGAAGATTGACTCCAGACCTGACTGCCCTTGATTCATTCCAGACCTGACTGCCCTTGAATCACTCCAGACCTGACTGCCCTTGATTCACTCCAGACCTGACTGCCCTTGAATCACTCCAGACCTGACTGCCCTTGATTCACTCCAGACCTGACTGCCCTTGATTCACTCCAGACCTGACTGCCTTTGATCAGCACAAAAACATCCTGTGGCGTTCTGCATTAGTATGGAATAGCCCCCGCGATATGCAACTTTTCAGGGAAGTTAGGAACCAATATACACAGGTAGTTAGGAAACCAAAGGCTAGCTTTCTCAAACAGAAATTTGCACCCTGTAGCACAAACTCCAGAAAGTTCTGGGACACTGTAAAGTTCATGGAGAATAAGAGCACCTCCTCCCAGCTGCCCACGGCACTGTGGCTGGGAAACACTGTCACCACCGATAAATCCACAACACTTGAACATTTCAATAAGCATTTCTCTATGGCTGGCCATGCTTTCCACCTAGCTACCCCTACCCCAGTCAACAGCCCTGCACCCCCCACAGCAACTTGACCAAGCCTCCCCCATTTCTCCTTCACCCAAATCCAGATAGCTGATGTTCTGAAAGAGCTGCAAAATCTGGATCCCTACAAATCAGCCGGGCTAGACAATCTGGACCCTCTCTTTCTAAAAATGATCTGCCAAAATTGTTGCAACCCCTGTTACTAGCCTGTTCAACCTCTCTTTCGTATCGTCTGAGATCCCCAAAGGGGGAGACACTCTAGACCCAAACTGCTACAGACCTATATCTATCCTACCCTGCCTTTCTAAGGCCTTCGAACGCCAAGTTAACAAACAGATCACCGACCATTTCAAATCCCAACGTACCTTCTCTGTTATGCAATCTGGTTTCCGAGCTGGTCATGGGTGTACCTCAGCCACGCTCAAGATCCTAAACGATATCATAACCGCCATCGAATCGAGACAATACTATTCAGCTGTATTCATCGACCAGGCCAAGACTTTCGACTCATATTCTTATCGGCAGACTCAACAACATTGGTTTCTCGAATGACTGCCTCGCCTGGTTCACCAACTACTTCTCAGACAGAGTTCAGTGTGTCAAATCGGAGTGCCTGTTGTCCGGACCTCTGGCAGTCTCTATGGGGGTGCCACAGGGATCAATTCTCGGGCCGACTCTCTTCTCTGTATAAATCAGTGATGTCGCCCTTGCTGCTGGTAATCCTCTGATCCACCTCTACGCAGACGACACCATTCTGTATACTTCTGGCCCTTCTTTGGACACTGTGTTAACAACCCTCCAGGCAAGCTTCAATGCCATACAACTCCCCTTCCGTGGCCTCCAATTGCTCTTAAATACAAGTAAAACTAAATGCATGCTCTTCAACCGATCGCTACCTGCACCTGCCTGCCTGTCCAGCATCACTACTCTGGACGGCTCTGACTTAGAATACGTGGACAACTACAAATACCTAGGTGTCTGGTTAGACTGTAAACTCTCCTTCCAGACCCACATCAAAATTAAATCTAGAATTGGCTTCCTATTTCGCAACAAAGCATCCTTCACTCATGCTGCCAAACATACCCTCATAAAACGGACTATCCTACCGATCCTTGACTTCGGCGATGTCATTTACAAAATAGCCTCCAACACTCTACGCACCAGCTGTCAGAGCAGCTCACAGATCACTGCACCTGTACATAGCCCATCTGTAAATAGCCCATCCAACTACCTCATCCCCATACTGTTATTTATTTATTTTGCTCCTTTGTACCCCAGTATCTCTACTTGCACATTCATCTTCTGCACATCTTTCACTCCTGTGTTTAATTGCTATATTGTAATTATTTTGCCACTATGGCCTTACCTCCCTTATCCTACCTCATTTGCACACACTGTGTATAGACTTTTTCTATTGTATTATTGACTTGTTTATTCCATGTGCAACTAACTTTGTGTCGCACTGCTTTGCTTTATCTTGGCCAGGTCGCAGTTGTAAATGAGAACTTGTTCTCAACTAGCCTACCTGGTTAAATAAAGGTGAAAAAAATAATATATATATATAGTTTTCAAAAAACGAAAAGATGATTTACCTAACTTGGTAGAGACAAAATACATTTCCAGAGTTAGCCATCCCTGAGAACGGGTGTGGTAACTCGTATGTCTAAAGTTTAGTAATGATGTTAGGTTAGGTACAGTGGGACTTTTTGTAAAAGGGCTTTATAAATGAAAACATAGCAATGTATCAACCTATGTCACATCAAAGAGGGCCAACCAACTTTCTGGTAGAGAATGTAGTGATAACATCACAGAGGGCCAACCAACTTTCTGGTAGAGAATGCAGTGATGACATCACAGAGGGCCAACCAACTTTCTGGTAGAGAATGTAGTGATAACATCACAGAGGGCCAACCAACTTTCTGGTAGAGAATGCAGTGATGACATCACAGAGGGCCAACCAACTTTCTGGTAGAGAATGTAGTGATAACATCACAGAGGGCCAACCAACTTTCTGGTAGAGAATGCAGTGATGACATCACAGAGGGCCAACCAACTTTCTGGTAGAGAATGTAGTGATGACATCACAGAGGGCCAACCAACTTTCTGGTAGAGAATGCAGTGATGAATGCTGAACCTGTCGCCCGTAATGAAGCACAGTGTGCTATGAAAAACGGCATCTAACGGCTTTAATGAAGTAGCCGCTGCGTTCATGTAGATGATGTCGCCATAGTCTAGGACCGATAGGAACACCGACTGAATAATCTGCTTTCTACTATTTATCGAGTGGCAGGACCTATTTCTATAGAAGAAGAGCATTTTTATTATCAGCTTCTTAACTAACTCATCAATATGCTTTTTAAAAGACAGGTTTTCATCTATCCAGATGCCCAGATTCTTATAAGCAGGGACACAGTCAATATAGACACCCTCCAAAGTACATATGCTTAAATCAGAGTTATTTTTATGTGCTCTGGAGAACAACATAAACTTAGTTTCACCTGCATTCAATACTAATTTCAAGTCGATCAAGTTTTTCTGTAATATAATGAAGGCAGACTGTAGTTGTAAAGTAGTACTCAGGTCCAGCATTCCATATCCTGTGTCAATGGAGAAATGTATTGCATTGTAAGAAGACCATTTTTGTTTATGTGTGGGAAGTCCTCCTTATTGAATGCTAGGGGAAATGTTTGTAGGCGTGTGAATGCCCTAGTGTATGTATGTGTGTGAGCGTCCATGCAATCATATTTGTACATTCTTGCGCCTGTGCGGACATACAGTCCATGCGCATATGTGTTTTTGGGTCACCCGAAGAGTTGACAGGCATAGACGTGAGTGACCCACCTAAGTGCTCTGTTAAAGGGTAGGTAGCACAGAGTAGATTATCCGTATGACGTTGAGGAATCGTGCATTATGGGTAGTTTAGAAGATATCCAGAAATCAGTTAATAAATATGTAATAACCCCAAAACATAGCTATGTTCTTACTTATAGATAACCAGATCGTTACTACAAGTTACTAAGTCTTTGACCACACTGTTGTTACATTGCTGAATAAAAACACATGCTTCTTACTTACCCTTTAATGGGGAGGAAGGCCTGTGTCCGGTGCAAGGAGGGGGAGATGTCTAGTGGCGATAAGGCCAGGAAAATGGCCGCCACATCCTCTGCCAAAATAGTGTGTGTGTTATAAAGAGTACCCTGCAGTAACAATTAGGGGAAGTAGCCATTGTACTGGTTATCAGGAAGCAGCTAGGAGCCTCAGATGAGAAGCCCATGTGTGGAGGAATGGAATGGGGCTCCTAGGTCACTGTTTGAGCTGCAGTGTGTGTGTGTGTGTGTGTGTGTGTGTGTGTGTGTGTGTGTGTGTGTGTGTGTGTGTGTGTGTGTGTGTGTGTGTGTGTGTGTGTGTGTGTGTGTGTGTGTGTGTGTGTGTGTGTGTGTGTGTGTGTAGCATGCGGTCTTAAATGAGGTCCCACTCATATTTGAGAGGTGCCGCCCTCACCCCAGTAACCCTCCCAACCTCCCTGACCCTCTCTGGGCAAAGTCTGTTCCTGGATCAGTATAACTTCATTCCACACACAAGTGCATACACATACCAGGCCTCACACATTTGCACGATTCCCATTAAGGCATAAAGTCAAAGCTGAGGGAATGTTGTACTCTCTCTGTGTGAGTGTGTCTGTGTGATTATGTGTGTTCTGTTTAGTTAAGCATTGTTTCATCGGCTGTGGTGCTTTCCATAAAATAGGACATTGTTTGGTGATCGCTTTATGAGACAGTGAGGCTGGACAGATGGACAGAGTCAGGAAATTATGTGGCGGACTTGGCTGTTTTCCTTTTGTATTGGTTTTTATATCACTCATTACTGTTATGAGCCCAATAACTAGCCTATGGATATTGTTGCATTCGCTTTGTCTAGGTGTCCTAGGCTAAGTTACATGGACTGTGACGTAAAGAATGTTTATGTGAGAAATCATAGTTCGGGGCCAGCGCCGTCTTCAAGGCCAGCTCCGTCTTGACCTCATGGTCGGCCAGTCCAAGAGGATTATTATTTGTTCAGATGATGACGAAACATAAATATGTACAAAATGGAAAAATTCCAAAGGCATGCCCAAACTCGAGTCTCAAAAATAGACTCTGACTGACAATCACCCTAATTGGCAGCGTCTGATGTGCTTATCAAGCTTTGGCTCAGAACCTAGACCAGGTTGCTGCCACCTGGGGATGTGGTGAGGAAGTGTATCCTGGATTGTGTGTTCATCTATGTCCTAACACTACCCAGCGAGCACATAATGTTCTGAGAACCATATGTTTCTTAGAGCTTGGTCAGAGCGTGGTTGTCCTATGGTTATTTTGCATACAACCTTCCCACAACTTTCTGGGAATGATGCAGGATAGTTTCTTGACATTTAAGGAACTTGACAAAATTATATTTCTTTTTTGGGGGGGGGGCGTATTTCCTTACTAAAACAGATCGTTTTCTAAAATGTCAAACGTAGTTATGTTTAATTTAAATGTTGGTAACATTCTAGGAACGTTCTCCAACTGGCTGAGAGAACGTTAAGCAACAACTTTTTTTCTGTGGCAATTTCAGTACTTCAGCATAACATTTCCTACAGATTTTCTCATGTTTCTATTTAGAGTCATGTTCTCATAGTTTGAAGAACCTTAGGCTTCCCATGTGGCGCAGTGATCTCAGTGCCATAGACCAAAGATCATGGTTCGAGTCCAGGCTCTGTTGCAACTGGCCGTGACCGGGCGACCCATGGGGCGGCACACAATTGGCCCAGAGTCATCTGGGTCAGGGGAGGGTTTGGCCAGGAGGCATGTTCTTGTCCCATCGCGCACTAGCGACTCCTGTCGGGCACAATGCACGCTGAAACAGTCGCCAGGTTTTTCCTCTGACACATTGGTGCGGCTTGCTTCCGGCTTGGCTGGGTTGTGTTTCGGAGGATGCGAGGCTCTCGACCCTTGCCTCTCCCGAGTTTGTACGGCAGTTACAACGATGGGACAAGACTGTAACTACCAATTGGATACCACAAAAATAGGTAGAAAAAGGGGTATTACGTTTTTTTTAAGTACTTTAAGAATGTTATTTGAAATATACATTCCGTTCTCAGCATCAATACAACTCACTTTTCTCTCTCTTACTAAGTGTTTTCAGGTGTGGCCAACTAATTGGTAACACCTGATCTTAATGAGTGCTTGTTTCCTGTGAGTTGGGATATCCTGTGAAAAGGAAGGTATTAAAAAACCTTTCCATAACCTATAATTTTCTTTCTCAGAGCGTTAAATAAACCCAGGACTGGCAAAAATAAATTCCCAGGACTGGCAAAATGTTCACTTCCATTCTCAGAACATTTAACAAACTTTCAATTTTACCAGTCAGAAAACTTGGCTTCCTTCCCAGAACCAATGGGAAACCAAACAGGTATGTTCCCATAACTTCCAAGGATCCAAATGTGGTAGCTGGGTGGGAATCTGGGAATTTCTTCAGCCTCCTGAGGTTGAAGAGGCGCTGCTGCGCCTTCTTCACGATGCTGTCTGTGTGGGTGGACCAATTCAGTTTGTCTGTGATGTGTATGCCGAGGAACTTAAAACTTGCTAGCCTCTCCACTACTGTTCCATCAATGTGGATAGGGGGGTGTTCCCTTTGCTGTTTCCTGAAGTCCACAATCATCTCCTTAGTTTTGTTGACGTTGAGTGTGAGGTTATTTTCCTGACACCACACTCCGAGGTCCCTCACCTCCTCCCTGTAGGCCGTCTCGTTGTTGTCGGTAATCAAGCCTACCACTGTTGTGTCGTCCGCAAACTTGATGATTGAGTTGGAGGCATGCGTGGCCACGCAGTCGTGGGTGAACAGGGAGTACAGGAGAGGGCTCAGAACGCACCCTTGTGGGGCCCCAGTGTTGAGGATCAGCGGGGTGGAGATGTTGTTGCCTACCCTCACCACCTGGGGGCGGCCCGACAGGAAGTCCAGTACCCAGTTGCACAGGGCAGGGTCGAGACCCAGGGTCTCGAGCTTGATGACGAGCTTGGAGGGTACTATGGTGTTAAATGCAGAGCTATAGTCGATGAACAGCATTCTCACATAGGTATTCCTCTTGTCCAGATGGGTTAGGGCAGTGTGCAGTGTGGTTGAGATTGCATCGTCTGTGGACCAAATTGGAGTGGGTATAGGGTGTCAGGTAGGGTGGAGGGGATATGGTTCTTTACTAGTCTCTCAAAGCACTTCATGATGACGGAAGTGAGTCGTTTAGCTCAGTTACCTTAGCTTTCTTGGGAACAGGAACAATGGTGGCCCTCTTGAAGCATGTGGGAACAGCAGACTGGGATAGGGATTGATTGAATATGTCCGTAAACACACCAGCCAGCTGGTCTGCGCATGCTCTGAGGGCGCGGCTGGGGATGCCGTCTGGGCCTGCAGCCTTGTGAGGGTTAACACGTTTAAATGTTTTACTCACCTCGGCTGCAGTGAAGGAGAGGCCGCATGTTTTGGCTGCAGGCCGTGTCAGTAGCACTGTATTGTCCTCAAAGCGGGCAAAAAAGTTATTTAGTCTGCCTGGGAGCAAGACATCCTGGTCCGTGACGGGGCTGGTTTTCTTTTTGTAATCCGTGATTGACTGTAGACCCTGCCACATACCTCTTGTGTCTGAGCCGTTGAATTGAGATTCTACTTTGTCTCTATACTGACGCTTAGCTTGTTTGATTGCCTTGCGGAGGGAATAGCTACACTGTTTGTATTCGGTCATGTTTCCGGTCACCTTGCCCTGATTAAAAGCAGTGGTTCGCGCTTTCAGTTTCACGCGAATGCTGCCATCAATCCACGGTTTCTGGTTTGGGAATGTTTTAATCGTTGCTATGGGAACAACATCTTCAACACACGTTCTAATGAACTCGCACACCGAATCAGCGTATTTGTCAATGTTGTTGTCTGATGCAATACGAAACATATCCCAGTCCACGTGATGGAAGCAGTCTTGGAGTGTGGAATCAGATTGGTCGGACCAGCGTTGAACAGACCTCAGCGTGGGAGCTTCTTGTTTTAGTTTCTGTCTGTAGGCAGGGATCAACAAAATGGAGTCGTGGTCAGCTTTTCCGAAAGTAGGGCGGGGCAGGGCCTTATATGCGTCGTGGAAGTTAGAATAGCAGTGATCCAAGGTTTTGCCAGGCCTGGTTGCGCAATTGATATGCTGATACAATTTAGGGAGTCTTGTTTTCAGATTAGCCTTGTTAAAATCCCCAGCTACAATGAATGCAGCCTCAGGATGTATGGATTCCAGTTTGCAAAGAGACAAATAAAGTTCGTTCAGAGCCATCGATGTGTCTGCTTGGGGGGGAATATATACGGCTGTGATTATAATCAAAGAGAATTCCCTTGGTAGATAATGCGGTCGACATTTGATTGTGAGGAATTCTAAATCAGGTGAACAGAAGGACTTGAGTTCCTGTATGCTTTTGTGACCACACCACGTCTCGTTAGCCATAAGGCATACGCCCCCGCCCCTCTTCTTACCAGAAAGATGTTTGTTTCTGTCGGTGCGATGCGTGGAGAAACCAGCTGGCTGCACCGACTCTGATAGCGTCTCTCCAGTGAGCCATGTTTCTGTGAAGCAAAGAACGTGACAGTCTCTGATGTCCCTCTGGAATGCTACCCTTGCTCGGATTTCATCAACCTTGTTGTCAAGAGACTGGACATTGGCGAGAAGTATACTGGGGAGTGGTGCACGATGTGTCCGTCTCCGGAGTCTGACCAGAAGACCGCTACGTTTCCCTCTTTTACGAAGTCGTTTTTTTGGGTCGCCGGCTGGGATCCATTCCGTTGTCCTGGTTGAAGGGCAGAACACAGGATCCGCTTCGCGAAAGTCATATTCTTGGTCGTACTGATGGTGAGTTGACGCTGCTCTTATATTCAGTAGTTCTTCTCGACTGTATGTAATGAAACCTAAGATGACCTGGGGTACTAATGTAAGAAATAACACGTAAAAAAAAACTGCATAGTTTCCTAGGAACGCGAAGCGAGGCGGCCATCTCTGTCGGCGCCGGAATAGTTTTACCATAAGAAATGCCTATCAACTGTGCATGCAAAGGGCATACAGTATGTTGGGACACACACATGCCATCACCACCAAAAACACCCCAACTGTGCCAGCCACAGATTAATGATAAAAAACTGCTGAAGTAGATCATTGGTGAGAGAAGGGAGCAAGTGAAGGAGAGTGAGAGAGAGAATGAGACAGAGTGCGGGAAGGAGAAAGGGGGTGATGAAAGGGAGATCTAAAGCCAATGGGACACCTGCGGTTACCTTTAAGTGGCTAGAAGATTATTTACTTAGCTGAGCTATTTATTTCCACATGTGTGTACAGTGTGTACAGTGTGCATACATTAGTGGTTGCATGTGTGTGAGTGTGGGTCATATTTGCCTAATCCTCGGAGAAGTTAGATTTGAAGCATCTATGGAGAAAAAATATCCTGATCACAAATTATGTGAACAGCAACCTGAACTAAAGTGGATCTCCTAAAAAGGAATGGGAAATGTGGGGGATGCCAACTGGGTGGTCTTTGGGGCCTGATTCCATTTTCACCTCATGCATCTTCCCAAAGCTCCAATGCCTTAAATTGTTTTCAATCTGATGGGAACTGTTAGGTGTTAAGAATATGATGAACTCTTCTGGTATATTTATTTCACCGAACAACTACTTTCTGATCTGTGAACAGCAAAAAGAGTAGGGCTCTAAAGCCACATTGACAGTTAAAAGTAATTAAAATCCTATTTATTTGCACATCTTATTTCAAATCTGTTCTTTTTCCTGCAGTCTGAATAGCCAAAAAGCACATGGAATCAGATATTTCAAGCCACATTTCAAACAACCTTCATAGGTGTTTTGAAATCAGATATAAATCTAATTCCTGGCCATGTGACTTGTATCTGAACGGTCAAATCTGATTTGTTTGCCCTTAAGGGTTTTTTAGACTCTTATTCAGCATATCTTGTTGCTTGCTTGCTACTCTGTTGACAGTTTGACAAGAACATGTGGTAGCTAATTAGCTTGTTAATTGTTTACAATCAAATGAGTGAATGTGATAGAACGCCAAACAGCTACCTAGCTAGCTGCTAGTTGACTGCTGTGGCTAGCCAAATATTATATTGAAAAACAAATGGATCATGTTGAGTGATAGGAAGCACAAGCACCACCACCAATCAGCCTACACCACTGCACACACACCCATCATTACTATTGCAACTACTGTAGCGTACCGTTGTCAGTAAATGACTGCTGTCTGACCACACACACATCTGATGGTCACTTGTAACTTGCTGTTTGGACAGTCAGTGGTCCAAAACGGATTTGGGGGAAAAAAACAGAGTTGAGCATTAAGAGAAGGGGTCAGGGGCCGAAATGGAACTGGACCATGGTTCATTTCATGGTGTTTAGTACAGGGTGTTAGATTAGTGAGCTAGTGACATAGTCCTGTAGCTACAGATGTTGTTAACTTAGACATTTCTGAGAAAAACCTCAGTAATATACGACAAGAAATATGAAAGGCAGATCCTGTTGGAAACACATGTCTGATCTAAACCAGTAAGAAAACTCCTGTTGGACCTTAACACAGGCATGCATTGTGGATTAATTTATATATTTATGTCACTGTACATTATGTATTCATGTCTTTGATGTGTTGTGTTGCGTGAGAGGTTCATATTCTGCAGATGCATAGCATGTGACTGTGTGTTAGACCATAAAGGGAATGGATGGGAGTGGGGCTTTTATTCTCCGAACAGTAGAGAGAGATGGGTGTGAGATTTCCAGAGTATCTGATGCCATGGATACCCGTTTCTCTTCATGCCTCATATTCAACCTCAGTCTTGTGTGACAACCTTCATAATGGTCAGACTCACATACACACACTGAAAACAATTAAGGTTTTTAAATTGTTTTTCCTCAACTCTTAAGGTTCCTTGGAGACCTCCAAAGAACCTTTCAGTTAAGTGTGATGTGGCATCTACAGTTATTGAAATGTATGGAAGCCTGCAGATGTGTGTGATTCTTTCATAGCACACAGAAAATTGGCTTGTGTTGATTTTTCATTTTAACATTTCCAGTATTGATTCAAGAGATACATTAACACTGTTAAGAGTTAAATTAACACTCAGTGGTGTAAAATAACCCCAGTGTTGGTGTTAATAAATAGAGTCGATAACTAGAGTTAATACAATTGAAAATGTTGGATATCCCCACTCTGGCTGGATTCCAATATGAATTACACATCACTTTGCAAGCCAGCATAATGTGACTTGGGTTTACATCATCTGACCTTTCCTCTCATTTGGGGGAAAGGTCACCTGGGTGTTGGGTGGTCTTTGGGGCCTGGTTCCATTTCCACCTCTTGCACCTTCCCAAAGCTCCAATGCCATATATAATTTTATGATCTTATGGGAACTGGTATATTGGTATATTTGTCATGACCAAACAATTATTTTCCGATCTCTGAACAGCAAAAGGGGTAGGGCTCTAAGAGAAGGGGTTGAGGGCTGAAATGGACCCGTCTGTAGAGTACAGGAGGTTATCTTCACAGTTGGGTGCACAGTTCGCATATGTCGGTGTAGGTTCGGCGTAGAACCAGCGTTATATGAGATTTTGTTTTGGCAAATTCTACACTGTGCTCTGACATTGTCTACATTATTAAAATGTATCCAAATGCTACTATGCTTACAACTCATTTTCCAGCTGTTGTTTTCACAGCTGTCCTTCATCTCTCTCCTTGGCTGCTAAGTGTGTAACTGTGAGTGAGTTGGCTCAGCCCTCCCTCACGCATCTTTGGTTCATTGGTTGACACTGCGTGTCTGATTGACAGGAACAACAGGTGAGGCTGTTAGCCTGAGCATAACGGCAGGCAGAACATGTGTGCGCTTGAGCATTTAGGCCTATATTATTTCATTTCTTTTTTCGTTCTTTTAATTAGTTAATTATATTAATTTAAATCTTCTATTATTCATATCTTAATTTTTTAAATATTTTTAGAAATAGATTTGGCTCTTCTGATATGTGAGCCAGCTCCCAACGTTCACCTACAATGTTCACCTCTTAGAGCCGACTCATTCGTGAACAACCCATCACGACTATGAATCTGTCCTACTATCCAGGTCTGTACCCAAACAATTTGAACTTCTACTTTTAAAAATCCACCTCTCTAAAAACAAGTCTCTCACCGTTGCCGCCTGCTATAGACCACCCTCTGCCCCCAGCTGTGCTCTGGACACCATATGTGAACTGATTTCCCCCCATCTATCTTCAGAGCTCGTGCTGCTAGGCGACCTAAATTGGAACATGCTTAACACCCCAGCCATCCTACAATCTAAACTTGATGCCCTCAATCTCACTCAAATTATCAATGAACCTACCAGGTACCCCCCCAAAGCCTTAAACACGGGCACCCTCATAGATATCATCCTAACCAACTTCCCCTCAAAATACACCTCTGCTGTCTTCAACCAAGATCTCAGCGATCACTGCCTCATTGCCTGCATCCGTAATGGGTCAGCGGTCAAACGACCTCCACTCATCACTGTAAAACGCTCCCTGAAACACTTCAGCGAGCAGGCCTTTCTAATCAACCTGGCCGGGGTATCCTGGAAGGATATTGATCTCATCCCGTCAGTAGAGGATGCCTGGATATTTTTTTTAAATGCCTTCCTAACCATCTTAAATAAACATGCCCCATTCAAGAAATTTAGAACCAGGAACAGATATAGCCCTTGGTTCTCCCCAGACTTGACTGCCCTTAACCAACACAAAAACATCCTATGGCGTTCTGCATTAGCATCGAACAGCCCCCGTGATATGCAGCTGTTCAGGTAAGCTAGAAACCGTTATACACAGGCAGTTAGAAAAGCCAAGGCTAGCTTTTTCAAGCAGAAATTTGCTTCCTGCAACACTAACTCAAAGTTCTGGGACACTGTAAAGTCCATGGAGAATAAGAACACCTCCTCCCAGCTGCCCACTGCACTGAAGATAGGAAACACATTCACCACTGATAAATCCACCATAATTGAGAATTTCAATAAGCATTTTTCTACGGCTGGCCATGCTTTCCACCTGGCTACTCCTACCCCGGTCAACAGCACTGCACCCCCAACAGCAACTCGCCCAAGCCTTCCCCATTTCTCCTTCTCCCAAATCCATTCAGCTGATGTTCTGAAAGAGCTGAAAAATCTGGACCCCTACAAATCAGCCGGGCTAGACAATCTGGACCCTTTCTTTCTAAAATTATCTGCCGAAATTGTTGCCACCCCTATTACTAGCATGTTCAACCTCTCTTTCGTGTCGTCTGAGATTCCCAAAGATTGGAAAGCAGCTGCGGTCATCCCCCTCTTCAAAGGGGGGGACACTCTTGACCCAAACTGCTACATACCTATATCTATCCTACCATGCCTTTCTAAGGTCTTCGAAAGCCAAGTCAACAAACAGATTACCGACCATTTCGAATCTCACCATACCTTCTCTGCTATGCACTCTGGTTTCAGAGCTGGTCATGGGTGCACCTCAGCCACGCTCAAGGTCCTAAACGATATCTTAACCGCCATCGATAAGAAACATTACTGTGCAGCCGTATTCATTGATCTGGCCAAGGCTTTCGACTCTGTCAACCACCACATCCTCATCGGCAGACTCGACAGCCTTGGTTTCTCAAATTATTGCCTCGCCTGGTTCACCAACTACTTCTCTGATAGAGTTCAGTGTGTCAAATCGGAGGGTCTGCTGTCCGGACCTCTGGCAGTCTCTATGGGGGTGCCACAGGGTTCAATTCTTGGACTGACTCTCTTCTCTGTATACATCAATGAGGTCGCTCTTGCTGCTGGTGAGTCCCTGATCCACCTCTATGCACACGACACCATTCTGTATACTTCCGGCCCTTCTTTGGACACTGTGTTAACAACCCTCCAGGCAAGCTTCAATGCCATACAACTCTCCTTCCGTGGCCTCCAATTGCTCTTAAATACAAGTAAAACTAAGTGCATGCTCTTCAACCGATCGCTACCTGCACCTACCCGCCTGTCCAACATCACTACTCTGGACGGCTCTGACTTAGAATACGTGGACAACTACAAATACTTAGGTGTCTGGTTAGACTGTAAACTCTCCTTCCAGACCCATATCAAACATCTCCAATCCAAAGTTAAATCTAGAATTGGCTTCCTATTTCGCAACAAAGCATCCTTCACTCATGCTGCCAAACATACCCTTGTAAAACTGACCATCCTACCAATCCTCGACTTTGGCGATGTCATTTACAAAATAGCCTCCAATACCCTACTCAACAAATTGGATGCAGTCTATCACAGTGCAATCTGTTTTGTCACCAAAGCCCCATATACTACCCACCATTGCGACTTGTACGCTCTCGTTGGCTGGCCCTCGCTTCATACTCATCGCCAAACCCACTGGCTCCATGTCATCTACAAGACCCTGCTAGGTAAAGTCCCCCCTTATCTCAGCTCGCTGGTCACCATAGCATCTCCCACCTGTAGCACACGCTCCAGCAGGTATATCTCTCTAGTCACCCCCAAAACCAATTATTTCTTTGGCCGCCTCTCCTTCCAGTTCTCTGCTGCCAATGACTGGAAAATCTCTGAAACTGGAAACATTTATCTCCCTCACTAGCTTTAAGCACCAACTGTCAGAGCATCTTACAGATTACTGCACCTGTACATAGCCCACCTATAATTTAGCCCAAACAACTACCTCTTTCCCAACTGTATTTAATTAATTTATTTATTTTGCTCCTTTGCACCCCATTATTCTTATTTCTACTTTGCACATTCTTCCATTGCAAAACTACCATTCCAGTGTTTTACTTGCTATATTGTATTTACTTCCACACCATGGCCTTTTTTGCCTTTACCTCCCTTCTCACCTAATTTGCTCACATTGTATATAGACTTGTTTATACTGTATTATTGACTGTATGTTTGTTTTACTCCATGTGTAACTCTGTGTCGTTGTATCTGTCGAACTGCTTTGCTTTATCTTGGCCAGGTCGCAATTGTAAATGAGAACTTGTTCTCAACTTGCCTACCTGGTTAAATAAAGGTGAAATAATTTATTTTTAATTTTTAAATCACATTATTCTGTCAGTCTGCTTTCAGACTAAAGCAACTTAACTGGACCAACCATTTCATTAACAGGTTCAAATTAGTCCAAGTAACAGATTGGAATAGTTTTTAAAAAATGTATGTTATTTGAGTAGAATATAGATGTAATTTGAGCCAGTTTACTACACCAGGAAAAAATCCTGCAGCAACAGGAAAATTGAATTATTTTGTGACTTATAATTAATGGAACTTTTTGTAGGGATTGATACATTTTTCACCAGGGCAAATTAAGTCTGAAATTTCAAAACAGTAATTACAAACTTTAGAAGCCTTTTTAAAACTCATACACTACAAGTTTGCAATTCCTACTGTCTAGGAAAATTCTCAGCAACATTTAATTAAGATCCTCCATCTGTAAGAGTAATGAATGTACATGTATAAACATAGATATTGAAATAAACTATTCTAAAAATCAACCTACAATAGAACATTCTGTGAAATATTAAAATGATGGACTGTGGTTCTTTTACACCACTGAGTGTTAAATTTAGTTCATTAAAGTGTTCATTTAACTCCTGAATCAACACTAAAAATGTTACACTGAAAAATCAAAAAGTTTAACACTGGCAAATTTGCTGTGTGCTACAATAGGGAAACATCTGCAGGCTTCCATGCATTCAAGAATATTTTAGAATTCTGAAGAACCTTAGATGCCATGTCAAGAACCCCACACTTATCTCAAAGGTTCTTTATCGGGCAACAGTTCTCAAAAGAACCTTAAGAGCTGAGGAAGAACCGTACATTCTGCTAAATGTCTCTCCCTCTGTATAGCCCCTGTTCTTCTATCTTGTCCTGTTTTGTCTCTCTTTTCCCCATAAAAGCTCAAAGTTATACAGTATGTACTGTGCAATGTATCTTGAAAGGACAGTATTATTATGAAGGAAGTCCTCTGTTCAGTGTGTTTCCCTGTTGACCTCCTATGGAGAGGAGACTTTGGGGAGTGTTTATGGTGTGAATGGTAAGTGTGTGTTTCCTGGGATGCCCCTCTGTAGATGTGTCCATTCTGTATGTGTCCAAACCTTAATCCGAATGGCCATAACTGCTCTTCCTCCAAAAGACTCATACACACATGTACACGCACGCACACACACACACACACTGACACAGAGATGGGAAACCCAACTACGAGCTGCCCAGTGACATGAGCCTACCAGAAGAGCTAAATGTCTTTCATGCTCTTTTCGAGGCAAGCAATACTGAATCATGCATGAGAGTACCAGCTGGTCCGGACAACTGTGTGATTACGCGCTCCATAGCCTATGTGAGCTAGACCTTTAAACGGGTCAACATGCGGGGTCAGACAGATTACCAGGACGTGTACTCAGAGTATGTGTGGACCAATTGGCAAGTGTCTTCACTGACATTTTCAACCTCTCCCTGATTGAGTCTGTAGTACCTGCATGTTTCAAGCAGACCACCATAGTCCCTGTGCCCAAGAAAGCAAAGGTAACCTACCTAAATGACTAGCGCCCAGTAGCACTCACGTTGGTAGCCATGAAGTGCTTTGAAAGGCTGGTCATGGCTCATATCAACACCATCATCCAGGAAACTCAAGACCCACTTCAATTCGCATACCACCCTAAAAGATCCATACATGACACAATCTCAATCGCACCCCACACTGCCCTTTCCCACCTGGAAAAAAGGGACACCAATGTGAGAATGCTGTTCATTGACTACAGCTCAGTGTTCAACACCATAGTGCCCTCAAAGCTCATCACTAAGCTATGGGTCCCCAGATCCTCAAAAAGTTCTACAGTGGCATCATTGAGATCATCCTGACTTGTTGCATCCCCGCCTGGTATGGCAACTGCTCGGCATCCAACTGTAAGGCGCTACAAAGGATAGTGTGTACGGCCCAGTACATCACTGGGGCTAAGATTCCTGCCATCCAGGACCTATACAGTGCATTCGGAAGGTATTCAGACCCCTTGGCTTTTCCTACATTTTGTTAGGTTACAGCCATATTGTTATGGCTTCTATGAATGGTGGGTGGAGGAGTCAAGCGCAGAGAGCAGGTTAGTTCCGTACGTTGATCTTTATTCCAATGACAGTGAAAAACTGACATGCAAAACACAAGGGCGCATGAAACAACCCGTCCAAAATAAAGCAACACCATAAAACAGAGAACAAGCCCGCACAATAGCCAGCAGGCCTAGTGCCTTTACATAGCCTACAAACAAAACAAAACTCAAAACAGGTGTAACCAATTAGACCAAACTAACAGAAACAAAAGGAAAGGGAATCGATGGCAGCTAGTAGGCAAGCGCCGCCCGAACAGGAAGAGGCACCATCTTCGGCGGGATTCATGACACTTATTCTAAAATGTATTAAATAGTTCTTTCCCCCTCGTTAATATACATGCAATACCCCATAATGACAAGGGAAAAACATGTTTTTTTAGAAATTGTTACTAATTTATTAAAACTAAAAACCGGAAATATCACATTTCCATAAGTAGTCAGACCCTTTACTCAGTACTTTGTTGAAGCACCTTTGGCAGCGATTACAGCCTCGATTCTTCTTGGATATGACACTACAAGCTTGGCACCCCTTTTATTGGGGGAGTTTCTCCCATTATTCTCTGTAGATCCTCTCAAGCTCTGTCAGGTTGGATGGGGAGTGTTGCTGCATGGCTATTTTCAGGTCTCTCCAGAGATGTTCGATCGAGTTCAAGTCCGGGCTCTAGCTGGGCCACTCAAGGACATTCAGGGACTTGTCCCGAAGCCACTCCTGGGTTGTCATGGCTGAGTGCTTAGGGTTGTTGTCCTGTTGGACAAAGGTGAACCTTTGACCCAGTCTGAGGTCCAGAGCAAATGTCCATTGCTACTTGTAAATGTATATAGGTGTTAATGAAACACATTACAAAATACAAGTATTTTGTAGTTTATTTTGATACATTGATCTTTATGGTATTTTGTGTCTGTATTTGATCATTGTATTTTGACATTTTTGCCCATCCCTGCTCTTACACATCACACTCACTTTTCCATAGGAAACTAGAGTACCCAAGCCTGGGAAACCTCAACCCAACTACTTATAAGCTGCTGTTGGCTTATTTATGTGGATCTAAGTTATATTATATGGTAGCTTAATGGTTTTTGATAGCTGCCTCCTATCTAGCTGAACATCTTTAGCTGTACTCTGTTATAAGTTGCTTTTATTTTTGATTAGTCAAACAGAAATTGAGATGGATTCTGTGTGGTCTGTCACTTTTTACAATCTCTACAGACGTCCTAGCTCCCTCTCTTTTTCTCAATCTCTTTTCTTTCTGTCCTCCTTTCCTTACCTCCCTTATCTTACCTCATTTGCACTCACTGTATATAGATGTTTTTTTTCTACTGTATTATTGACTGTACGTTTGTTTATTCCATGTGTAACTGTGTTGTTGTATGTGTCGAACTGCTGTGCTTTATCTTGGCCAGGTCGCGGTTGTAAATGATAAAGGTGAAATAAAAAATAATAATAATAAATTCTCTCCCTCTACCATTCCCATGTTCCCTTTCTTTTTCCTCTCTGTATTGCTCCATGGTCTGTCTCCCTCTTTCTCTCTTCCCCTTCTCGCCTCCTCTCTCTTTATACAGTACACCCCCCCCCTCGTTTTCCCCTTCTCGCCTTTTTCTCTCCCTCTCTCAGTGATTGATAGAGAGACTATGGGGTCTCTTCAGGCTAAGCTGAAGAGATTCCAAGACCTCATTCTCCCCAATCCTCCTGGGCTTCCGAGCAGAATTCCCCTCCTCTCCATCTCTCCCTCTTTCTTCCTTTTATAGTCTTGTTTCTGCCGTCGTCTTTCGCTCCTCTGTTTCCCTCCATTTATCTTTCAAACTGGTACAGTCTTGGCAGAGGGGCAGGAGAACTGGGAGTCTGTCTGTCCTCTCTCTCTCCTTCTCTCTGTCTCACTCCTCCGCGTCAAGGTCTGGTCTTCTGTGTCTCCTCAATGGGGATGACTGAAGAGAATGAGCTCAGATGGAAGGATTTTTCCAGCTATGTTTGGATGTAGGACACACACCTCACACTCACCCACTCATGCCCTGGACATTGTTGAATGTTGTGTTTTTCTGTCTGCAGGTGTCCATGCTGATTATGGGGTTGTCATTTGTTTGACTCCATAGTTCAGACTGAACCTATGCATGATCTGCAGAAGTTTTGAATCCAGAGTGATGTTCCATATCCCCTGAAGTCATGTTCTGATTGTTAGCGTTGAAAACTGAATGACGAACAGTACAGTACCTTAAAGGGATAGTGCGACATTTTGGCATGTACAGTAAGCCCTTTTTTTATACTAACCTAGAGTCATAAATTCCTTGAAATAAATTAAAACCTTTATTTAGTACACCCTCAGTCGCTCCTCTCTCAGTACCTTTGTATTTAAGATAGAAGTGCATGCCAAGCCTCCCCTAGCCCCCCATGTGCAGACAAGAGGGGGTGAAGCAGTAGTGCTGCGGTCAGTTGTTGATTGGTTGGCTGTTTCTCTCACCCGTTCCACTCAGCTTTGGAGATAGGCCATCTCGCTCCATGTGACGATGTACTGTGAACTGATTCGATAGAATCATGTCTTATCAGAACGAGAACACTGACACACAAACACATTCAAACACGCACAAACACTCATCCACCGTTTCTTGGCATAACCCTCACCAGGTCTGTTTTATCTCTGATAACACGGCCCAATCCACATCCTCTTTCTGTCTTTCCTTCCCCTTTTCTCTCTCTCTTCTCCTTCTTCACCACAGTCTAGTAGACAGCCACCTGACAATAGGCCAATTAATCTGTGTTCCTGACACTACCACAAAGAGTGGAATGGCAAGATGGCTTCCAGTTCCCTCTGTCTTATCTTGTCTGGTGCTTAGGCCTCAGGAATCACACACACAAACACACTCACACACTCTGGGGCTGGCACAATTACTGTCCACGGTGCCTTCCGATTATCCACACAATACTCCATAATGTCAAAGTGGAATTGGGTTTTTCTAAATTAATTTACAATTTAATTATCTGAAATGTCTTGAGACAATAAGTATTCATCAACCCCTTTGTTATGGCAAGCCTAAATACGTTCTGCAGTGAAAATTTGCTTAACAAGTTGCAAAATCGTGTTTGAATTTTTTTATTGATTTTATCATTCTTTTTTTTGTTTAATATTTGTTTTTTGTTTTTTTAAATGTATTAAAAAAATATTAAAATGTTTTAATTTTCTTTACCCCAATTTCATGGTATCCAATTGGTAGTTACAGTCTTGTCTCATGGGCTGCAACTCCCGTACGGACTCGGGAGAGGCAAAGGTCGAGAGCTGTGCGTCCTCCGAAACACAACCCAACCAAGCCGCACTGCTTCTTGACACAACGCCCAATTAACCCGGAAGCCAGCCGCACCAATGTGTCGGAGGAAACACCATACACCTGACGACACGTAGCCCTTTCCTGCAGTCAAATTACCTAGTGGCCTCATGGGTGGAACGTTATTAATATTTTTCATAAATTAAAAACACTGAAAATCTGGTGATTCTGTCTTCTGTGCTGTATATAAAGTGTGATATTGGGATGCAAGCTAAAATACATTTCAACGCCTATATTTGACATGCTACAGTTGTCTTCTTTTTCATAAGCCCATAACCATGTGTGTGAGGTGTATACTTTTGTTTCAAATTAGATTTGTTTAAGACTACCAGGGAACCCTCCGTGTTACCCTGATTTAGCCCACTGCAGTAAAAGATTGTAACTTGTTTAGCATATTCTGTTTGTAACTCCGCTCACTACTTGAAGCTGTATAGTCTGTTTGTTTGTGTTGATCTTGGCGAGCTCAATGTTTCGGTCGGTAGCTAGAACGAGGGAAGCCCTACAATATGTTATTTTCTAAGTAGTGAGAACGCTCGGGAGCCGGCAATGTTGAAAAGTTATATTTTTGTACTTTTCTTAAATGTAGTTTTATAATTGACTAAAACAAGCAGACAAAAAAATAGCATCTGAAAAATGTCAAGTTTTTGCTGTGAGCCAATGGGGTAACTTAGGTAACCACAGGTTGTTTTCCCCACAGGCGGGCTGGGCCGCGGCGTACTATCTAATACAGAGTGGGACTATTAGGGCTGCCAGTCCACCAATTAAGCCATAATTAACTTGAATGGGGATGCCATTTCAATTCATTTTATTTCTATGGCAGCTGTATGCAGTCAGGAGCATAGGAGAGGAGAAAATGTATTTTGCTATTCAAATTATTATTATGGTGACCGCGATCATTTGGCTGGCCAATTACCGTCATCTAAAACTCCAGGACCGTCACAGCCCTAACACACATGCAATCACAGTTCCCAGGGCTCTCAGGTCCTAGTGTTGTTATTGAATCCCCACCACCTGGATGTCATTGATCAACTGATTAGGTGGGTGAGTTGCTAGCCAGCTGAGGGGACAGAGAGAGACAGGTTAGCATATTAGCAGTGGTGGAAAAAGTACTCAATTGCCATACTTGAGAAAAAAATGGAGATATCTTAGTAGAAAACAGCTCAAGTAAAAGTGAAAGTTGCCCAGTAAAATACTACTTGAGTAAAAGTGTAATAGTATTTGGTTTTAAATATACTTAAGTATCAAAAGTAAACTGATTTGCTAAAATATACTTAAGTATCAAAAGTAAAAGTTCAAATTCCTTATATTATGCAAAGCAGACAGCACAATTTGTTGTGTGTATTTTTTATTTACAGATAGCCGGGGTCACACTCCAACACTCAGACATTAATTTACAAACAAAGCATTTGTGTTTAGTGAGTCCGCAGTAGGGGTGACCAGAGATGTTTTCTTGATAAGTATGTGAATTGGACCATTTTCCTGTCAAAATGTAATGAGTAATTTTGGGTGTCAGGGAAAATGTATGGAGAAAAAAGTACATTATTTTCTTTAGGAATGTAGTGAAGTAAAAGTAAAAGTTGTCACAAAATGTAATACCCCAAAAAACTACTTAAGTAGTACTTTCAAGTATTTTTACTTAAGTACTTTACACCACTGCCTGTTAGTGCCTTCGCTCTAGGAAGGCACACCAGAGCCTAATACCACGTCCATTTACCTCAGTCAAAAGCAGGAAGTGCTGATTAGAAGCGCGGCCCCCTGGGAGGTGGAGTTGAGGCTCTTTGTGACCCAGAGCTGGTTTAGTGTGGAGGGTTGGAGGGTTGGAGCTGTGAAGAGACCAGACCTGTGTTTATTCTGGAGCACAGCCAGTCACAGCACAGTGAGGGACTCTTGCTCTCTCTCTTCTCTCATTTTTATCCTTTTCTCTCATTCACACACTCTTTCTACTCTGTCTCACTCATTTGCTTTTTCAATTATCAGTTATTCACATTAAAATGTTCCACTATCTTGCACTTCTCCAATGATTTTCCCTCCCTCTCTTTCTCTACATCGCTTCATCTATCCTCGTTCTCAGACTTTTCTGCTCTGAATGGTTTCCAGGAATGGTCCGTGGGGACCTATTAAATCACAATCCAGTCCCACAGTCCAGTCCCACAGCTGTTCCCATACTGGAGCTCATGGAATTTTCTGTCACTCACATTCCCTCTCTCTCCCTCTCTTCACCCGTGACTAATTTCCAGGCTTCCTCACCATCTCCCTATTTGTACATAATTTATTAATTGGTCCATCTGTTGATGAATCATCAATCTTCTTTCACAACACTATGTGTGTGTTTATGTGTAGTGTCTCTGAGGTGTTTTGGACTTAGGCTATCTAACACTCCTGAGTCCCACAGGAAGTGGATGGTGATGGAGCAGGAAGTTGAATGTGCTGAACACGGCCGATAGTGAAGACAGATGGGCAACAATTGCAACTGAAGGAGACAAAATGGTCAACATGAAGTGGCCCTTAGTGGAGAGTGGCCCTTAGAAATTCCCCCCTTATCTATGTAATGGGGGGCTTTTATGGGAGTTGCATTGTTGCTTCAAGATATGATTCAATAACAAAACATTAGCCAAGAAAAACATCAATATGTTTGATGTATTTTATTGTTAGTGTGTGTGTGTCTGTGTCTGTCTGTGTGTGTGTGTGCATGCGTGCATGCGTGTGTGTTCAACACAATTGAGAATAGACTCTAGCATCAGATTTGTATCAGATGTTATTTTAAGCCTTTGTTTATGAAATTACATTTACAGTAGCTACTGTTGACTGGTGTACAGTGACATTACTAAAATGTTATAAGACCACTCAATTGAACTCAAAAGAAAATCTAATTTTATTTGTCACATGCGCCGAATACAACAAGCATCACCTGGTATAGAGGTCCTGGATGGCAGGGAGCTCGGCCACAGTGATGTACTGGGCCGTAAGCACTACCCCTGTAGCGCCTTGCAGTCGGATGCCGAGCATTTGCCATACCAAGCAGTGATGCATCCAGTCAAGATGCTCGCAATGGTGCAGCTGTAGAACTTTTTGAGAGCCCATGCCAAATCTGTTCAGTCACCTGAGGGGAATGTTTGGACCTTGATAGATCCTTAGTGACGTAGACACTGAGGAACTTGATGCATGTATTAATGAAGCCGGTGACTGATGTGGTAAACTCCTCAATGCCATCAGATGAATCCTGGAACATATTCCAATCTGTTCTAGCGAAACAGTCCTGTAGCTCAGCATCCGCTTCTTCGGACCACTTCTGTATTGAGTGCATTACTGGTACCTCCTGTTTGAGTTTTTGTGTGTAAACAGGAATTAAGAGGATGGAGTTATGGTCAGATTTGCCAAATGGAGGGCGAGGGAGAGCTTTGTAATGCGTCTCTGTGTGTAGAGATGATATAGAGTTGTTTCGCCTCTAGTTCCACAGGAGACATGCTGCTTGAAATTAGGTCAAACAAATTTCATTTTCCCTGCATTAAAATCCCCTTTGACTAGGAGCACCACATGAGCATTTTATTGGTTGCTTATGGCCTTATACAGCTCGTTGATTGCGGTCTTAGTCCCAGCATCGGTTTGTAGTGGTATATAGACAGATACAAGAAATATAGATGAAAACTCTCTTGGTAAATAGTATGGTCTACACACTAAAAAAGGTTGTTTTCCCCACAGGCGGGCTGGGCCGCGACGTTCTATCTAATACAGAGTGGGACTATGGCTGCCAGTCCACCAATTAAGTCATAATTAACTTGAATGGGGAGGACATTTCAATTCATTTTATTTCTATGGCAGCTGTATGCAGTCAGGAGCGTAGGAGAGGAGAACATGTTTTTTGCTATTCAAATGATTATTATGGTGACATACACCCTCCCCTCAGTTTACACAACACATCTGTTCTGTCCTGCCGATGAATAGTAAAACAGCTAGATTTATATTTTCCATGTCCTTGTTCAGCCATGACTCTGTGAAACATAGGATATTACAGTTCTTCAGATCACGTTGATAGGATAGTCTGAGCTCATCCGGTTCATTTTCCAATGATTGCACGTTCACAAATAGAATAATGTAGGGTAATGGCAAATGGTCCACTTGCCGTCAAAGTCTTGTTAGATATCCTGCACGCCAACCTCTATATTGCCGCTACCGTCTCCTCCGAGTGATGGGGATTTGGGCTTGGTCTGGGTTGAGCGTTAAGTCTTCCACCTCCGATTCATTGAAATAGAAGTCTTCCTCCAAATTGAGGTTAATAATCATTGTTTTGATGTCCAGTAGCTCTTTACGGTCAAATTAAATGTTGGTTGAAACATTATGTACAAAATTGAACACGTAAAATGGTGGCCATCCCCTCCGGCGCCATTATTACACCCTATTCTCCTACCCTACGCTCTTAGAAAATATGTACTTCTTAACACATCTGTGTGTCTTGTTAGGGACAACACATTGTTACTTTTAACCCAATCACCGTGTTGGCACAACATGACTCCTGTAAATGTTCCAACACATTTTGTGTCAATTTCAAATCAAATCTAATTTTATTTGTCACATACACATGGTTAGCAGATGTTAATGCGAGTGTAGCGAAATGCTTGTGCTTCTAGTTCCGACAATGCAGTAATAACCAACAAGTAATCTAACTAACAATTCCAAAACTACTGTTTTATACACAGTGTAAGGGGATAAAGAATATGTACATAAAGATATATGAATGAGTGATGGTACAGAGCAGCATAGGCAAGATACAGTAGATGGTATCGAGTACAGTATATACATATGAGTATGTAAACAAAGTGGCATAGTTAAAGTGGCTAGTGATACATGTATTACATAAGGACGCAGTAGATGATATAGAGTACAGTATATACGTATGCATATGAGATGAATAATGTAGGGTATGTAACATTATATTAGGTAGCATTGTTTAAAGTGGCTAGTGATATATTTTACATCATTTCCCATCAATTCCCATTAATAAAGTGGCTGGAGTTGAGTCAGTGTCAGTGTGTTGGCAGCAGCCACTCAATGTTAGTGGTGGCTGTTTAACAGTCTGATGGCCTTGAGATAGAAGCTGTTTTTCAGTCTCTCGGTCCCAGCTTTGATGCACCTGTACTGACCTCGCCTTCTGGATGATAGCGGGGTGAACAGGCAGTGGCTCGGGTGGTTGTTGTCCTTGATGATCTTTATGGCCTTCCTGTAACATCGGGTGGTGTAGGTGTCCTGGAGGACAGGTAGTTTGCCCCGGTGATGCGTTGTGCAGACCTCACTACCCTCTGGAGAGCCTTACGGTTGTGGGCGGAGCAGTTGCCATACCAGGCGGTGATACAGCCCGCCAGGATGCTCTCGATTGTGCATCTGTAGAAGTTTGTGAGTGCTTTTGGTGACAAGCCAAATTTCTTCAGCCTCCTGAGGTTGAAGAGGCGCTGCTGCGCCTTCTTCACGATGCTGTCTGTGTGAGTGGACCAATTCAGTTTGTCTGTGATGTGTATGCCGAGGAACTCAAAACTTACTACCCTCTCCACTACTGTTCCATCGATGTGGGTAGGGGGTGTTCCCTCTGCTGTTTCCTGAAGTCCACAATCATCTCCTTAGTTTTGTTGACGTTGAGTGTTATTTTCCTGACACCACACTCCGAGGGCCCTCACCTCCTCCCTGTAGGCTGTCTCGTCGTTGTTGGTAATCAAGCCTACCACTGTTGTGTCGTCCGCAAACTTGATGATTGAGTTGGAGGCGTGCGTGGCCACGCAGTCGTGGGTGAACAGGGAGTACAGGAGAGGGCTCAGAACGCACCCTTGTGGGGCCCCAGTGTTGAGGATCAGCGGGGTGGAGATGTTGTTGCCTACCCTCACCACCTGGGGCGGCCCGTCAGGAAGTCCAGTACCCAGTTGCACAGGGCGGGGTCGAGACCCAGGGTCTCGAGCTTGATGATGAGCTTGGAGGGTACTATGGTGTTGAATGCCGAGCTGTAGTCGATGAACAGCATTCTCACATAGGTATTCCTCTTGTCCAGATGGGTTAGGGCAGTGTGCAGTGTGGTTGAGATTGCATCGTCTGTGGACCTATTTGGGCGGTAAGCAAATTGGAGTGGGTCTCGGGTGTCAGGTAGGGTGGAGGTGATATGGTCCTTGACTAGTCTCTCAAAGCACTTCATGATGACGGAAGTGAGTGCTACGGGGCGGTAGTCGTTTAGCTCAGTTACCTTAGCTTTCTTGGGAACAGGAACAATGGTGGCCCTCTTGAAGCATGTGGGAACAGCAGACTGGTATAGGGATTGATTGAATATGTCCGTAAACACACCGGCCAGCTGGTCTGCGCATGCTCTGAGGGCGCGGCTGGGGATGCCGTCAGGGCCTGCAGCCTTGCGAGGGTTAACAGGTTTAAATGTCTTACTCACCTCGGCTGCAGTGAAGGAGAGTCCGCATGTTTTCGTTGCAAGCCGTGTCAGTGGCACTGTATTGTCCTCAAAGCGGGCAAAAAAGTTATTTAGTCTGCCTGGGAGCAAGACATCCTGGTCCGTGACTGGGCTGGTTTTCTTCTTGTAGTCCGTGATTGACTGTAGACCCTGCCACATGCCTCTTGTGTCTGAGCCGTTGAATTGAGATTCTACTTTGTCTCTATACTGACGCTTAGCTTGTTTGATAGCCTTGCGGGGGGAATAGCTGCACTGTTTGTATTCGGTCATGTTACCAGTCACCTTGCCCTGATTAAAAGCAGTTTCACGCGAATGCTGCCATCAATTCACGGTTTCTGGTTAGGGAATGTTTTAATCGTTGCTATGGGAACGACATCTTCAACGCACGTTCTAATGAACTCGCACACCGAATCAGTGTATTCGTCAATGTTGTAATCTGATGCAATACGAAACATATCCCAGTCCACGTGATGGAAGCAGTCTTGGAGTGTGGAATCAGCTTGGTCGGACCAGCGTTGGACAGACCTCAGCGTGGGAGCTTCTTGTTTTAGTTTCTGTCTGTAGGCAGGGATCAACAAAATGGAGTCGTGGTCAGCTTTTCTGAAAGGAGGGCGGGGCAGGGCCTTATATGCGTCGCGGAGGTTAGAGTAACAATGATCCAAGGTTTTTCCACCCCTGGTTGCACAATCGATATGCTGATAAAATTTAGGGAGTCTTGTTTTCAGATTAGCCTTGTTAAAATCCCCAGCTACAATGAATGCAGCCTCCGGATAAATGGATTCCAGTTGGCAAAGAGTCAAATAAAGTTTGTTCAGAGCCATCAATGTGTCTGCTTGGGGGGGAATATATACGGCTGTGATTATAATCGAAGAGAATTCTCTTTGTAGATAATGCGGTCAACATTTGATTGTGAGGAATTCTAAATCAGGTGAACAGAAGGATTTGAGTTCCTGTATGTTTCTTTGATCACACCATGTCTCGTTAGCCATAAGGCATACGCCCCCGCCCAACTAATATGTTAAAATCTGAAAACCATACAACACACCCTAGATGTGTCAGATTATTGACCAATCACATTGCAGATCTGAAGTCATCATGTATCTGCAATCTTAGTTAAGGACGACACGCTGTGTTATTTTTAACGCAATCACCGTTTTGGCAGTTTTAACACATAATTTCTGTATATTTTCCCAACACGGTGATTATGTTCAAAGTAACATGTGTCCTCCCAACTAGACACACAGATGTGTTAAAACATGTATTGTTGTTTTATAACACATATTGTGTTGTAATCCACTTAAATATTCTGTAAATGACTGGGGAAAACATGTATGAAAAAGATGCAATTTTTTTTCAATACATTTATCACTTCATATACAAAATCTTCAACAAAACAAATTCTACACATGGAAAATATACTTTTTGAAACATGTTAGTGCTCGTTATGTATGCAGTCCAGGGAAAACCTACACATACAATGTTATATTTGAGATGGAAGAGAACAGACTGTTGTTAGATATGATCCTTGTTAAAGTACAAAATGTACCTCTACCATAGACAATTAAACTGGTAAAACACTTCCACTCATGGGTGGCCAAAAATTACACACTGAACGCCACGCCTCCAGTATAATTTCCCAGTGTTCCTTGCCTTTTCAAGTGAATTGGAGAGTTACCACCCATGACTGTATTTGGAAGTGACAGTCAATTAAATGACTTATTATGGCAATTACATATCTTATATGGCCGTATTGTGAGGCCCAGTTTATAGAGTAGCCTGAACCTCATGGTTTATAGGCCACATCAGCCTGCAATTGAGGTTGTAAAATTCCAGTAAAGTTCCCAGAAACCCTGATTGAAGGAGTCCAGATTTTCTGCTTATTCCCTCCCACGTCTAGGAAGTTTCCAACTGGGATTGCTGGAAAACTTGGGAATGTTAACAGAATTTTGCAACCCTTCCTGCAAGTCACATTATGCTGGTTTACAATGTGATGCATAATTCATATTGGAATATAATCAGTGCTAGGCTATCCAACAGTTTGATTTGTGTTATTGTCTTTTTATGCAGCATTTATTTTTTGTTTTTAGCCTAACTAGCCTCACTTCTTGAAAACTTGTCTGAGACAAATGATATTTCTGTAAATCAGGGCTAAAATGTTGCCGTGTCTGCTCCGCCATTAGCCTTAAATGGTCACCTCATTCGAATTGAGTCAATTTACCTTGTTTCTTGTTTCGTATTCCTCCTGCTGGCTGGCTGAGGCTCACTCCAGGCTGTCGGTTGTTACTTCGCTTTTCAGAGCGTTAAGACAAGGGTTTTGACTTCATCCCTAACTAGACACATGGATTTCTTAAAAATCAAACACATATTTTCTAAGAGTGTACTTTCTCTTTACTAAATAAACAAAAGTTTAAATATTATTATTTTTTAAAGTAATACAATAAAATAATAATACAGAGTCAATATACAGGGGGTCAGTACTGAGTCAATGTGCGGGGTTCTAGTTATGTGTACATGTAGGTAGGGGTAAAGTGACTATGCAGAGATAATAAACAGCGAGTAGCAGCAAGGGGGTGTCAATGTATATAGTCCGGGTGGCCATTTGATGAATTGTTCAGCAGTCTTATGGCTTGGGGTTAGAAGCTGTTAAGGAGCCTTTAGGACCTAAACTTGGTGCTCCGATAACGCTTGCCGTGTGGCAGCAGAGAGAACAGTCTATGACTTGGGTGACTGGAGTCTTAGAATTTTTTGGGGACCTTCCTCTGACACCGCCTGGTATAAGGTGGCAGGAAGCTTGGCCCCTGTGATGTACTGGGCCGTACACATTACCCTCTGTAGCGCCTTGAGGTTGGATGCCAAGCGCTTGCCATTCCAGGCGGTGATGCTCTCGATGGTGCAGTTAAATAACGTTTTGAGGATTTGAAGACCCATGCCAAGTTTTTTCAGTCTCCTGAGGGGGAATAGGTGTTGTCATGCACTTTTCACGACTGTCTTGGTGTGTTTGGACCATGATGGTTTGTTGGTGACGTGGCCACCAAGGAACTTGAAGCTCTCAACCCGCTCCACTACAACCCTAGGTGTGTTCGGCCCTCCTTTTCCTGTAGTCCACGATTGCCTCTTTTGTCTTGCTCACGTTGTGGGAGGGGTTGTTGTCCTGGCACCACACTACCAGGTCTCTGACCTCCTCCCAATAAGCTCATCGTTGTCGGTGATCAGGCCTACCACCGTTGTGTCGTCAGCAAACTAAATTATGGTGTTTGAGTCGTGCTTGGCCACTTAGTTGTGGGAGTACAGGAGGAACTAAGCACACACCCCTGAGGGGCCCCCGTGTTGAGAATCAGCGTGACAGATGTGTTGTTGCTTCCCTTTACCACCTGGGGGCAGTCAGGAAGTCCAGGATCCAGTTGCAGAGGGAGGAGTTTAGTCCCAGGGTCCTTAGCTTAGTGATGAGCTTTGTGGTGTTGAATGCTGAGCTGTAGTCAATGAATAGCATTCTCACGTAGGTGTCCCTTTTGTCCAGGTCGGAAATGACAATGGTTCCAACGACCCTTATGTGAGTCACAGAGACAGACGTAAGCATTGAGCAGAAGGACTTGTCCAGTAAGTCTGCTTTACAGCCCACATATATGGTCCTTCTGTAGCTCAGTTGGTAGAGCATGGCGCTTGTAACGCCAGGGTAGTGGGTTCGATCCCCGGGACCACCCATACGTAGAATGTATGCACACATGACTGTAAGTCGCTTTGGATAAAAGCCTCTGCTAAATGGCATATATTATTACTATGTGTGTGTTACTCAAATTGTGTAGGCATGTGTGTGAACTGCAGGAACCATAATTTGCTTTTGCCTCAGATGAACACTTACAACCCATGAGGATATATTAAGGAAATGATCTAAAACGATCTTGGGATGAGACACACACTCGGAGAGAGAAATACGCTTTTGATGTTTTATTTTTTTATTGAACCTTTATTTAACTAGGCAAGTCAGTTAAGAACAAATTCTTATCTACAATGACGACCTACCAAAAAGCAAAATGCCTCTTGCGGGGACGGGGCCTGGGTTTAAAAATGAAAAATAAATACAATATAAATATAGGACAAAACACACATCACAACAAGAGAGACAACACAGCACTACATGAAGAGAGGCCTAAGACTACAACATAGCAAGGCAGCAGCATGACAACAACATGGTAGCAACACAACATGGTAGCAGCACAAAACATGGTACAAACATTATTGGGCACAGACAACAGCACAAAGGGCAAGAAGGTAGAGACAACAATACATCACACAAAGCAGCCACAACTGTCACTAAGAGTGTCCATGATTGCGTCTTTGAATGAATAGATTGAGATAAAACTGTCCAGTATGAGTGCTTGTTGCAGCTCGTTCCAGTCACTAGCTGCAGCGAACTGAAAAGAGGAGCGACCCAGGGATGTGTGTGCTTTGGGGACCTTTAACAGAATGTGACTGGCAGAACGGGTGTGGTATGTGGAGGATGAGGGCTGCAGTAGATATCTCAGATAGGGGGGTGTGAGGCCTAAGAGGGTTTTAGCATTAACCAGTGGGTTAAAGCGACGGGTATACAGAGATGACCAGTTTACAGAGGAGTATAGAGTGCAATGATGTGTCCTATTGGTGGCAAATCTGATGGCCGAATGGTAAAGGAAATCTAGCCGCTTGAGAGCACCCTTACCTGCCAATCTATAAATTATGTCTCCTTAATCTAGCATGGGTAGGGTGGTCATCTGAATCAGGGTTAGTTTGGCAGCTGGGGTGAAAGAGGAGCGATTACGATAGAGGAAACCAAGTCTAGATTTAACTTTAGCCTGCATCTTTGATATGTGCTGAGAGAAGGACAGTGCACTGTCTAGCCACACTCCCAAGTACTTGTATGAGGTGACTACCTCAAGCTCTAAACCCTCAGAGGTAGTAATCACACCTGTGGGCGAGAGGGGCATTCTTCTTACCAAATCACATGACCTTTGTTTTGGAGGTGTTCAGAACAAGGTTAAGGGCAGAAAAAGCTTGTTGGACACTAAGAAAGCTTTGTTGAAGAGCATTTAGCACAACATCTGGGGAGGGACCAGCTGAGTATAAGACTGTATCTGCATATAAATGGATGAGAGAGCTTCCTACTGCCTGAGCTATGTTGTTGATGTAAATTGAGAAGAGTGTGGGGCCTAGGATCGAGCCTTGGCGTACTTCCTTGGTGACAGGCAGTGGCTGAGACAGCAGATTTTCTGACTTTATATACTGCACTATTTGAGAGAGGTAGTTAGCTAAGAGGTGAAAGAGACAGAGACAGGGACAAAGTGACAGAGGCTGAGGGAAAAAGAGAGAGAGAGAGTGAAATGGGAGAGGGAGAGGGAGATAGACTCAGTCATAACATGCCCCTATCTGCAACATATGGGTCATTAAATGTAAGACATACTTGTGTGTGTATTTGCGTATGTGTATTCCCGTGCCACATCCAAGAGAAGCAATGGGGATGTAAGAGATAACGTCTGGAGACAAACACAATATACCACCTGGTTTCTTCCTCTACAGTTCTGTCCCGCTAAAAGATTACTGGCATTTCTCACAGTAACATTGGCCTTTTGGTCAGGCCCTACAGGCCATTTGTGAGGTAGTGCTTGAGTCTGTGTGGTTTTTAATTCCAATCTTTGACATTCAAGAGGGTGATCTAACTTTCTCTTGCATTAGGAGAGTCTGACCCATGGAACTAACCTCATCTGATTGACCTGAATGTTTGGTTCACAGTCATTGACTGACTGACACAAGCCCAGTCTGTTGGAGTGTACTGATTTTGCCAATGAATTGGTCATGGCTGGTAAGCAGTACTGAACTAGGACATCAACATGTGGGTCACATTCCTGTTTCCATTTAAGATATTTAATTTGTCTCCTTCAGCCAGAAACATAAATCGCTGAACATCAGTTAAGTGAAAGAAATGTCACTCCCGTTGATTCCTGCATTATTGTTCACATACCCAGATCACATAGCCAGATCACATAGCCAGATCACATACCCATCTCACATACCCAGATCACATACCCAGATCACATAGCCAGATCACGTAGCCAGATCACATACCCAGATCACATACCCAGCTCATACCCAGCATAGCCAGCTCACATACCCAGATCACATACCCAGATAACATACCCAGATCACATAGCCAGATAACATACTCAGATCACATAGCCAGATCACATACCCAGATCACATAGCCAGATCACATACCCAGATCACATACCCAGCTCACATACCCAGATCACATACCCAGATCACATAGCCAGATAACATACTCAGATCACATAGCCAGATCACATAGCCAGCTCTATTTTCATGTCATCTGACCACAGTATCGGTTCCAATCCAAGTTCCAATGCTGTTTTAGCAAACTTAAGGCATTTATATTTGTTGGATGACATGAAAATAGAGGGTTTGGCGTCGAAATAAGGATGAATAAGCAGAAAAGAACCCCATCCCTACTGTAAAATATGGTGGTGGATATTTGATATTATGGGCTATATTTTGCTTCCACTGGTCCCTTTCAAAATCATGCTTTTCTACATCTAATAGTGTGAGGTACCGCAGCTGCCGTGGTATACCCTGGCCATATTTAGACACAACACACACACACACACACACACACACACACACACACACACACACACACACACACACATACACACAGTAAAAAGGTAAACTAAGAGGAGAGACTGGGTTTGAAGTCCTAATGAAGGGAGAGCAAGCTGCTTTGGGAGAACAACACAACCTCCAAGTTAATTAAATGCCAATTAATTATATTGCATATAGACTAATAGTGCTGGTTTCAGTTCAGTAGAAAGTGTATTATGACTCTTGTAGAGTTGATCTGAAGGTTGATGGCCCATTAAAACTTTATCCTTCGCTTTGGGAGCATTTAACCATGACAACAACCTGTTCAGCCCCTTGCGGCCCCCTGCCATAATTCAACAGTAGAGTGGAGTAAGATCAGACACTCTTCTGAGCCAGGTTCAGGGATTAAAAGTCAAAGTTCAGTACTCCACAAAGCATGAACAACTACAGTCGCCAAACAGTCTGACCATGAGGTGCTGCACGGTCGACCAAAGCTGAACCGCTCATGGTCATGTTTCCTGTGGTTTAAAGTCAGGAGATTCAGTTACCGTCAACACCAAAGGCACTGAGATTGGTTTGAGATTGGTGTACTTAGAGAAGCTATATTTGACCTGCGTCTGACTTCTGATGTATTTCCTCTATATTGTACTGATATTAGAATACCAATAGTTATTAGTGAATCAGTATTTTACTGTTATTTGCTCTAGTGTTTCCTTTGAACACAGTGTCAGTGGTGATCAGACGATCACAGATCAAAACAGTGATTCTGACCTCCTGTTCTCTCTGATCTGTGATCTGGGTTCATCTGATCTCCTGGAGCTATGGGGAGTCACAAAGAGAACAGTATTTGTGCTCCACTTCACCGTTTCATGTGTGTAAGATGAGAAGCCATCTTTGAAGAAATATCGGGCATATCCTTCACTTCAGGTTGATTGATCTCTATGCCTGTTTTGACATGGCGGTCATGATCTGTGAATATATGTAACTACCACTTTGTGAGATTTACGGTAGAAGTTAACCACTGATACAGGGTCGCCCTCGTGGTATAGCTAGAATGTGAGGTATTTTCCTTGATCTGTGGTTAAGGACACCTTTCACCTTGAGCCATCCTAAAAAAGGCACAGAGCATCACACATAACATAGCCCTATTTAGAAAAAGGTAAAGTACAGGTGGAAACAGGAGATTCAATTAGTTAATTAGAAATGCTGTCATTGTCTTCTCCCCAAAGTCCAGCTGTCATTCCCTAAATTAAAAAGTTATCTTTATGTTTCCTCTCCATATGTCTCTATCTAAAGTCTATAAGTGTGGGACAGATTAATGACCTGATATGGATTACAAAATGTCACAGGAAATGATGTGCCCTGCATATGTGCACAGCTGGGCATCGGCAGGGTTAGGGTATGGGCCAGGGAGACGTATGTACGTGGGTATGTCCTCATTGATCCAACGAGGACCTCATCATCGGGGGACAGAGGTCTGGTTTTCTCTGAGGTGCTGTAAACCTCCCATGATGCTTTGGGACAGCGTGGGCTGTACAGTGGAACACTGTTCCTCACTGGGGTTTCAGTAGCGGTGCATGGGTAAAATCACTGGGGAAGCCAAGCCAGGCAAAAAATACATATTACAACCTATGTGTTGTGATAATTACATTGTTTGCGCTATAACCTATTAGTTCATATGCCTTGCCACCGAGATATACTGTAGGCCTAAGCCTGAGAACACCAGAAGGCACAGTGGCATAATAATTTCAACCACACCTGTGTTTCATCACAAAGAAGTCCACAAAGCATTTTGTATGTACTGTAACAAACAGTTACATGACCTACAGCATGGTCAAGCAAGTTAATGTTTCCAACATTTTCTGAATACTAAACAACTGTTGATTTAGCACCACAGAGAGTTACCGCAAGTCGAAAAGAAAACAGGAGCTGCCTCCACTATTCCAGCACCATTTCAACTTCAACATTTCAACATCATCAAATCACCGCTGCTTAGTTTAATACAGAGACAACTAAAAGATACCAAAAACAATTTAGTCCAATCAACGTAAGCTACAGTAAATACAGTATGACGTAGCTGTCCATGGTACTGATTGGTGTGTGTGTGTGTGTGTGTGTGTGTGTGTGTGTGTGTGTGTGTGTGTGTGTGTGTGTGTGTGTGTGTGTGTGTGTGTGTGTGTGTGTGTGTGTGTGTGTGTGTGTGTGTGTGTGTGTGTGTGTGTGTGTGTGTGTGTGTGTGTGTGTGTGTGTGTGTGTGTGTGTGTGTGTGTGTGTGTGTGTGTGTGTGCGTGCGTATGCGAGTAGAAAAAACATGTTTACTACTTGTAGAAACGCCAATGGCTTCTTTCATGTTGATGAAACGGTCTATCACTCTGTCATACAGTACACACTTTTAGTTTTTGTTGTCGTGGACTTACTCTCTAGCTTAACTTCCCTTCATGGGCTATGATGAACCAGGCTAGCTAGTTAACTATCTATATATCTATATATTGAACTTCCATCCTCTCTGGCCAGGGGCACAATGCATGAATTTATGGTTATATCATCATCGCCGTCATAGTCATTGGCCAGTACAGAGAATTAAGTAAAGCCAAGTCCAAATCCCTATCTCCATCCATGGCTAATTTAGGAAGGGAACATTTTAGCTAGCTAGCCACTGGAGGACAACGACAAGAGATGCAATTATTCAAGTGTACATTTTTCTGTAAATTACTTTTTTCTTTTGATGTGATGTGATTGGTGTGAGGCCAAATCTACACTGGCTTCCCTTGACACTATTTTATGTTATATATTTTTCATCAAGGGAGGCCAAAAGTTAACTGGCTTCATTTGTATTCAATGCTGAGGGCGGCAACAATATAATACTCTTTTTGACCAGAAAACACACTCTGGAAAAGAGGGGCGCTGTTTTGCTTGCTCGGATGCTTTCTCCGATGAAAAACATTTAGCCTTTTACAAATTTAAGGAAAATTATGAAACACAGCGAGAGGAAAGATACATTATTTTATACTGAAAAAAATATAAACGCAACATTTAAAGTGTTAGTCCCATTTTTCATAAGCTGAAAAAAAAGATCCCAGAAATTTTCCATACTGTCACGCCTTGGTCTTAGTATTTTGTGTTTTCGTTATTTATTTGGTCAGGCCAGGGTGTGACAAGCTATTATCTGATAGCATGCACCCAAAAGTACTGGAACTTCATCTAAAACGACAGATTTTGCGGTAGCCGGTCCTAACCAAAACGCAGAAATAAAATATAAAACATTCATTACCTTTGACGAGCTTCTTTCTTGGCACTCCTAGATGTCCCATAAACATCATTTTGGGTCTTTTTTCGATTAAATCGGTCCATATATAGCCTAGATATCGATCTATGAAGACTGTGATCAAGGAAAAAAATTGTGTTTTTTAACGTAACGTAATTTTTTTAAATTAAAAAAGTCGACGATAAACTTTCACAAAACACTTCGAAATACTTTTGTAATGCAACTTTAGTAAACGTTAATAATCTATCAAAATGATCACGGGGCGATGTATATTCTTTAGCTTCACGTCTTGAAATCATGTCCGGATATTTCTCAACCAAAACATCCTGTCGGAGACCGGAAGAAATCGGCTCCCTTGTGTTGGTTTGACCAAGAAACAAATCCGAGACAAATGACAAGACTGTTGACATCGTGTGGAAGTTGTAGGTATTGCAACCTCGGCTCCATTTAATGTAGGTCACTTTTAACAATTGGTTGAAGTTGCGCATGGATATATTTTCCCATTTTCAGTGATCAGATTTTCCTGCACTTTTCGATGAAACGCATGTTCTGTTATAGTCACAGCCGTGATTTAACCAGTTTTAGAAACGTCTGAGTGTTTTCTATCCACACATACTAATCATATGCATATACTATAGTCCTGGCATGAGTAGCAGGGCGCTGAAATGTTGCGCGAAAATTTGCAGCTTCCTTAAGAGGTTAAGAAGTCACATAATAACTTGCATGGACTCACTCTGTGTACAATAATAATGTTTAACATGATTTTTGAATGACTACTTAATATCTGTACCGCACACATACAATTAGCTCAAGGTCCCTCAGTTGAGCATTGAATTTCAAACACAGATTCAACCACAAGTATCATTGAGATTTTCCAATACCTCGTAAAGAAGGGCACCTATTGGATATCCCTTTGAGCATGGTTAAGTTATTAATTACACTTTGGATACAGGCGTCCTTCCTAACTCAGTTGCCGGAGAGGAAGGAAACCGCTCAGGGATTTCACCATGTGGCCAATTGTGACTTTAAAACAGTTACAAAGTTTAATGGCTGTGATAGGAGAAAACTGAGGGTGGATTAACAACATTGTAGTTACTCCACAATACTAACCTAATTTACAGAGTGAAAAGAAGGAAGGCTGTCATCAAAAAAATATTCTAAAACATACATCCTGTTTGCAACAAAGGCAGTAAAGTAATACTGCAAAAACTGTGGCAAATCAATTCACTTTTTGTCAAGTTTTCCCTGTTAAAGTAGACTTCAGCTTACATCACATCTATCCAGTCTTAGTATGGTAAGAGATAGCTTAGGCACAGACAAAGTAAATCATCATGTGTTACACAGTCTTTGAAGTGTGTTTCAATGGGAAGAGATTCTTGGTACCTGTTTCAGGGAAAGATCGACTGTACAGGAAGCAAAGCCATTGACTTTCCTCGTAATGCTTATCTGGGTGAGTTACGATGTGCACCACCTCCGCAACTAGACAGATGTGTTTTTATACAAGAAGTCGTAGGCATGTCCCAAAAAATAAATACATCACAGTTTGACAGTGTGTGTATGTGCGTGCATGTGTGTGATGTTTGTCTAATTTATCCCAGACTCTCTTTTTTTGTCTCATTCCCATGTAAGACAGCATGTCTGACTGTTTGTTTATTGTTACGGTAAATGTTGTCTGGAATATTCTGGATTCAGAAATATGGGAACGTTTTCCATTTTCTTTTGTTTTGGTGTTTTGTCACAGTCATGCTCTTTAGACTTTTAGATATCGCCCTGGTCACAACATAGTCCCATAGAGTGCTGGATTTAAGTGCCACAGACCTGCCGTTCACATGGTTCCAATTTTCATGCATGTGTCCTGATCAGACAGCCCACAGAGAGTAGATGGTTGTGACCATGAAGGGTCTCGAGGACAACAGAGTCTAGCCAGTTCTGAGCATGAAACATGAAAGATAATTAACATTGGATAGTCACAGAGACAACTACAAAAGTTTTTACAGATTATACAGTCTCTCTTACTGGATTCCCTTTGGTGCTTGTCATGTTGGGTTTCCTAGAAACAAACAGGATAGGCACTGAAACTATAGCTCAGCCATTCATTATAGCAGTCCCAGACTGTCCAATTAATTCAGAATAGGGGAGAAGACGGATCAGATCCTGTCTCAATTCATCATGTGAATTTTTATATGAGAGTTACTGTACATTAACATAGGAGGTCTGAAGTTTTATGTTTTACACTCCACAGACATAGAGTCATACAGATTACCATTCCGTCCTCCATCTTGGTTCTTCGTGTGAGGCAGTCTTTCTGAAGCTTTCCTCTGTCACCCTGGCTGTCCTGCACACTGCAATAATGTTGAGTTTGGTTCCATTGTTCATTAGGTCACTGAAGAGACAGGGACTTGGTCCTCTGACCCAATGGCTTTAAATACTGTAGGTGTCAGATAAATGGTAATAATCCAAGTGCTTGTCCCTGAGCCAAAGCCTCAGCTGGTGTGTTGGGTACGTGGGTGGTTTGGTCTCATCAACTGTTCAGGGACAACATTCTAGGAGGATGTCTGGCTTCATGTCTGGGAACGCTGGTTCTGGACAGCTGGGAACGCTGGTTCTGGAGAGCTGGGAACGCTGGTTCTGGACAGCTGCAGTGTATAATGGCCTTTGTCCCAACCCAATCAACTAATCCTCAAGACCATGCTTAGCTAGCTGAAGTAAAAGTGTTAGTGCTGGGCTATGACAAAAGCCTCCACACTCGGCACTTCCTCTAGGAACAGGAGTGACGATGTGAGGATAGAGAGAACAAATGGAGAGGAAATTAAATACCTTTGTGGTTTGTGTCTTGTGAACTAATTAATTGAATTGACCTTTGACCTCCTTTGGTTGACCCAGTTGCAAGTCTATGAAATGAATAAATCACGTTTTCATTTGATGTGAATAGTTGATCACTAACTCGATTAACCATTGACTTCATGGACAGGACCATGTTATAAGTCTCCAAGCAGCCCCTAAGCGCCCCCTCGCTATGCTATGAAGGATGTTTAGGTAATTAGTGTAGCGCTTGGAAAAGGTGATGTCGGAAAGTGCAGGTTGTTGTGATGGTGGTGGGTTGGGGCAGGATGTACTGTAACACAATATCATTGTCTTCAGCTGAAATAATCATCAACTATTTTAGGCCAAACAGCAAACCCAAATGGATTCCACAGGCACATGTTATGTTTTTGTCCTTTTTTGGAGGTGGAACGTCTTTGTCCTTTGTGTCTGTCCGGAAGTGATGTATCCTATTGTGTAGCTTGTGGGGTTTTCCAGTCCACTGTCCAGGCGATTCACGCGATTCATGCAATGCCTCTGTGATGTCACATCTCAGCAAGGGTCCATCCCAATAGTCTGACGTGGCTCCTTATCCTCTGCTGAACCTGTACTGGTGCGAGAATACAGGTTGGATGGAAGCAATATGGAGGATGCTGGTTGACTACCAGATACGCTTTCACCTGTCCAGTCCTGTAATGTCTGTGCAGATTAAGGAAAGGATGCCAAGTAGTGAAAGCCAGTTCAGGTTGTTTTGATCTTTAAAAGCAGGTGGAATATAGATTTGAATGACACCGTCTCAAGTCAAGTCTTTGGTGTAGGCCTACCATTCAGCAATTATTCATTCTGGGCTATTCCTTCCCACACTATGGCTCTACTGCAGCTCTATGGTCTGCTAAAGATGGGTTTCCTTTAGATTCGCAGATCCTCAGATAGATACAGCCAGTTAGAGAGGAAATTGAGCCCCATGCATTCCATAGGGGACGAGAACAAGGTCCTTTGTGTTGGGGCAGATAGGGGATCATGAAAGGACATCGTCTGCATGGTGAAAGACTCTTTGTGCGCCCGGGGAGGGTCTCAATGTGCTCTTTGTCAGATCTGTGCCTAACATGTTGTGTCGCAGTAATGAGAGACAATTCTTGCCAGTCCAGATCTGCCACTTTGTGTTGCTGAGGACATAAAGTGACCGTTTTTACCGTTTTGGGAGTTTTTTGGCAAGGGGGGTTGAGGGATTGAGGCTGACGATTGCTGTCTAAGCAGGCCCTGGTGTAACTGTGTAGGTGGGGAGTGTAGGAGGACACAGTCCAATGATGTCAGAAGATAAACCATCCTTAGAGACTCCTTGCATGGTCCACTATGGACTCAATGGGCATATTGGATTATGCTGAGCTGCGGGTCACCAGTCTATGGCCCTTGACGTAAACGGCAAAAGCGGTGATGGAGGAGCGCCCTTCTCAAATCGAACAGTAACCTGCGCCACTCGGTCATGTTTTCAACAAGGCAGCATGGTGCATCGTCCAGAAACATAACATCTCTTTTCCATTAAGTACAGTGCCTTCCGAAAGTATTCAGACACCTTGACTTTTTCCACATTTTTGTTACGTTACAGCCTTACTCTAAAATTGATTTTTTTTAAATAGAGAGCAATCTACACACAATACCCCATAATGAGGATGCGAAAACAGTTTTTTTTTACATTTCTGCAAATGTATTAAAAAAAATCAGAAATACCTTATTTACATAAGTATTCAGACCCTTTGCTATGGAACTCAAAATTGAGCTCAGGGGCATCCTGTTTCCATTGATCATCCTTGAGATGTTTCTACAACTTGATTGGTAAATTCTATTGATTTGACATGATTTGGAAATGCACACACCTGTCTATATAAGGTCCCACAGTTGACAGTGCATGTCAGAGCAAAAACCAAGCCATGAGGTCGATGGAATTGTCCGTAGAGCTCCAGACAGGATTGTGTCATGGCACAGATCTGGGGAAGGGTACCAAAAAATGTCTGCAGCATTGAAGGTCCCCAAGAACACAGTGGCCTCCATCATTCTTAAATGAAAGATGTTTGGAACCGCCAAGACTCTTCCTAGAGCTGGCCGCCCGGCCAAACTGAGCAATCGGGGGAGAAGGGCCTTGGTAAGGGAGGTGACCAAGAACCTGATGGTCAGTCTGATAGAGCTCTAGAGTTCCTCTGTGGAGATGGGAGAACCTTCCAGAAGGACAACCATCTTTACAGCACTCCACCAATCAGGCTTTTATGGTAGAGTGGCCAGATGGAAGCCATTCCTCAGTAAAAGACACTTGACAGCCCACTTGGAGTTTGCCAATAGGCACCTAAAGACTCTCAGACCATGAGAAACAAGATTCTCTGGTCTGATTAAACCAAGATTGAATGCCAAGCGTCACGTCTGGAGAAAACCTGGCACCAGCCCTACAGTGAAGCATGTTGGTGGCAGCATCATGCTGTGGGGATGTTTTTCAGCAACAGGGACTGGGAGATTAGAGAAAAAAAGTAAAGTTTTTGGTTTTTAATACAAAAATACTAAACCTGTTTTTGCTTTGTATTGTGTGTAAATTGATGGGGGGGAAACTATTAAATCGTTTTAGAATAAGGCTGTAACGTAACAAAATGTGGAAAAGTTAAGGGGTCTGAATACTTTCCTGTATGTCTATGGTGTATGTACTGTGTAGGGTCCTGAGCTGAGCCATAAGGGAGACTAGGCATCTACCACCCCACTACCACAATCAGATTGGTGGGGGAGGGGGCAATGTAGCCTGTGCTTTTTTGTCCCCACAGTTCATTTGAAATAAACATCACCCACTAATTAACTTTTTTTTAACAGATTCATTGTTTTGAGCTAGTAATGTATAAATATTACCCACCTTAGGCTACGGGACTTCTGTCTTTGATCGTGTCATGTGACATGTCTACACTGTCCTCTGGTCATAGTTTTGTCCGTGTTTGTGTCCAGTCCTGCACAGGCTGCCCCGTTGTAGTAGTACTGGTATACAGCCTAACGTCTCTACGGGGAGTCTGGGGATTTTTCACAAGCCCATTCTCATTGTCAGAATAAAGATATCAGTCCAGGGGGGTTAATGGCTGGAAGTCCAGGGGGGTTAATGGCTGGAAGTCCAGGGGGGTTAATGGCTGAAATGAGTCATATAAAGCCCACAGACCACTATAAAGTACACATCCCAGACAGCACTCAGACTATTATACGCAGTCATGCAATTACCCGACAGTCATTAGCAACTAGTCTATACAGACAGTGTACAACCACGCAATACACACACAGACAGTTCTGCATTTATAAATATTTATATATATATATACAACATTCACAACACAGCAGATCCTATGACTATATAGACTGCTGTATACAATTAAGTGACATGCCTGTTCAACTATTCACATCCATATACCATAGAGCACCTTTAAGCTACACATTAACAAATTGTTCCTTGGGTTTGATATACAGTATATTTTGCGGTCATTACTGTATTCCTCTCATGTGGTGAGTTATCATGATATTGTTTTGTTGTCTCTAACCCAGTACTCTGTGTTATGTTCTCCAGGGTGGTAAGAAGCACAATGGGCCATGTGGAGGAAGAGACTGCAGCGGAGGATGCAAATGTTTCCCTGAGAAGGGCGCCAGGGTAAGTCATATTTTATTCATTGTTTGGCAGTCTAACCCCTATACAACACTATGTGCCCCCAGCTCTATCTCCATCTCTACACAACTCTCCTCAACTCTATACCTATAATGAAGGTATTCATTGGCTATTCAGGAGGTATGAAAGCACCATAACAGTGCAATTGTGATAACACCCAACCAGACCTTCATCAATATGGACCTCTCTATCTGCATAACACATGAACTCAGACCCATTACTGTTTGACTCCCAGTATATCTACTAATGGGCTATTGTCCAACCTCTCTGTCTCACGTCTTTATCACCTCATCACACATGCTGTTAGGGAAAGTGGTGAAACTCACACCATTAACTTAACAGTAAAGAGAGGGGGTGGGTGGGTGGCGAACTGGACCCTCCTCTAGAGGGTCAGGGCACTGTTAGTAAAATGGAGGAGAGGAAGGACAGGAACAGAGGACAGGAAGAGAGGTGGGGAGGAGATAGGGGGAGAGGTGGGGAGGAGATAGGGGGAGAGGTGGGGAGGAGAGTGGGGGAGATCCATGACAGATGTTGTGATGGCAGGGAGGAAGTGAAACACTAAACACCAGGCTCATAATAACATAATGAGGGGCAGAGGGGCTTCACAATAAACCAATAAGGAGAGAGGATCTGTAAGAGGAACCAATCACTTATTGGCGTTGAGCTTTGATATCCCCTTGACGGTTTGTGTGTGTTATCTCTTAGGAGTGAGGGTGGGTGATTACCATGGAGACCAGCTAGAAAGTCACAGGGGGCACAGTGTCTAACTGATAATATGGGAAGAGTTGTATTCAAACAGAGCCCTTGTTACCGTGCATGCTTAAACTCAGACAAAGAAATGCTAAGTATTGAAACCAAAGATTTCACTCATAAATCAGCTGATCAAAGGCTGTGTAGTATCTCCTACAATGTGCTCAGTGCCCAGTTTGGTTCTTTCCCACTCATCTTCAAAGTATTCTCATAGGAACTGTTAACCCCCCTGTTAACCCCCCAGTTCAACCTTTATGTGACGTTAAACCACAAGGACAAAGTTATTCCGTTCATAAAACACAGGGCCAGTGAGAAGAAGAATGCTTTGTTAGTGAGTTCTTAAAAAGAAAAGAATGTGGCTTGAGGGAATTGTAGTCTGACCCGGCTGTGTTGAGACTTGGGAATTTACCGGGTCGACTTTACAGTATGCCTCTGACCTTTACGGTCACCGTGGTTAAAGGAAACCCCATAAGGAGGAGTAGATGGGAGAGACAGGAAGAACATTCCACAGCTTTTAAGGATGCGAAGGCCTTGTGAGTGAGGGTCAGACCGTCTATGTTTTCTCACTCTCTCGCTCGCTGTCTCTCTCTCTCTCCCAAGGCTGTAAGAGGGGATATCTCTCTAGTTGGCATCTTGGAATGTTGTTCCCCTGACCTTTGTTGCAGCAAACAAAAGAAAAACATCCTCTGGTCTCTATCACTCCCTATTCTCACACCCTCACATTCACACATTCAGTAGACCTAGTTACACTCTTTAGGTTCCAAAAGGGTTTTTCGGCTGTCCCCATAGGAGAAGCCTATGTGGAAATGGTTCTACATGGAACCCAAAAGTGTTCTACCTGGAGCCAAAAGCGTTCTACCTGGAGCCAAAAACAGTTCTTCAAAGGGTTGTCCTATGGGGACAGCCAAAGATCCCTTTAAAGTTCTAGAATCTAGATAGTACCTTTTTCTCTAAGTGTATACTGTATATTGGTAAATTATTAATTTGTGTTTAACATTATAAACACTCATGCTGAGTCCTCTAATGTTTATATGAGGTGGGATAGCAGGTTTGGCCTGCTATTTTGTTTGAATATCCTAAAATGGCAATAGTCTGTTTTCACAATCCTCGTTTATTTTCTACATTTGTTTTGTCTTTTGTTTGACTCTTTTTTTACTTTCATATTTGCACGTTACATTTTCTAGACCATGAAGCCTAATCCACATATTCTGCTCATCGGGTTGATGGATTAGTCCATGAACCAAACAGAAAAGATTCTCCTCCCAGATGTCTGTCCTTCTCTTTCTCTCTTTCGCTCTCTCTCTCTCCAACTATATATTTCTCTCTGACTATCTCTCTCTACCATCTATTGTTTCTATCTTCTATCTCTCTCCCTATATCCCTCTCCCTCCATCTATCTATCTATCTCTCTCCCTATATCCCTCTCCCTCATCTATCTATCTATCTATCTATCTATCTATCTATCTATCTATCTATCTATCTATCTATCTATCTATCTATCTATCTATCTATCTATCTATCTCTCTCTACCTCCATCTATTGTTTCTATATTCTATCTCTCTCCCTATATCCCTCTCCCTCATCTATCTATCTATCTCTCTCTACCTCCATCTATTGTTTCTATCTTCTATCTCTCTCCCTATATCCCTCTCCCTCCATCTATCTCTCTCTCTCCCTATATCCCTCTCCCTCCATCTATCTATCTATCTCTCTCTACCTCCATCTATTGTTTCTATCTTCTATCTCTCTCCCTATATCCCTCTCCCTCATCTATCTATCTATGTCTCTCTACCTCCATCTATTGTTTCTATCTTCTATCTCTCTCCCTATATCCCTCTCCCTCATCTATCTATCTATCTCTCTCTACCTCCATCTATTGTTTCTATCTTCTATCTCTCTCCCTATATCCCTCTCCCTCCATCTATCTCTCTCTCTCCCTATATCCCTCTCCCTCCATCTATCTATCTCTCTCCCTATATCCCTCTCCCTCCATCTATCTATCTATCTCTCTCTACCTCCATCTATTGTTTCTATCTTCTATCTCTCTCCCTATATCCCTCTCCCTCCATCTATCTATCTCTCTCCCTATATCCCTCTCCCTCCATCTATCTATCTATCTATCTATCTATCTATCTATCTATCTATCTATCTATCTATCTATCTATCTATCTATCTATCTATCTATCTATCTATCTCTCTCTACCTCCATCTATTGTTTCTATATTCTATCTCTCTCCCTATATCCCTCTCCCTCATCTATCTATCTATCTCTCTACCTCCATCTATTGTTTCTATCTTCTATCTCTCTCCCTATATCCCTCTCCCTCCATCTATCTCTCTCTCTCCCTATATCCCTCTCCCTCCATCTATCTATCTATCTCTCTCTACCTCCATCTATTGTTTCTATCTTCTATCTCTCTCCCTATATCCCTCTCCCTCATCTATCTATCTATGTCTCTCTACCTCCATCTATTGTTTCTATCTTCTATCTCTCTCCCTATATCCCTCTCCCTCATCTATCTATCTATCTCTCTACCTCCATCTATTGTTTCTATCTTCTATCTCTCTCCCTATATCCCTCTCCCTCCATCTATCCTCTCTCCTATATCCCTCTCCCTCCATCTATCTATCTCTCTCCCTATATCCCTCTCCCTCCATCTATCTATCTATCTCTCTCTACCTCCATCTATTGTTTCTATCTTCTATCTCTCTCCCTATATCCCTCTCCCTCCATCTATCTATCTCTCTCCCTATATCCCTCTCCCTCCATCTATCTATCTATCTCTCTCTACCTCCATCTATTGTTTCTATCTTCTATCTCTCTCCCTATATCCCTCTCCCTCCATCTATCTATCTCTCTCCCTATATCCCTCTCCCTCCATCTATCTATCTCTCTCTACCTCCATCTATTGTTTCTATCTTCTATCTCTCTCCCTATATCCCTCTCCCTCCATCTATCTATCTCTCTCGACCATCTATTGTTTCTATCTTCTATCTCTCTCCCTATATCCCTCTCCCTCCATCTATCTATCTCTCTCCCTATATCCCTCTCCCTCCATCTATCTATCTCTCCCTATATCCCTCTCCCTCCATCTATCTATCTCTACCTCCATCTATTGTTTCTATCTTCTATCTCTCTCCCTATATCCCTCTCCCTCCATCTATCTATCTCTCTCGACCATCTATTGTTTCTATCTTCTATCTCTCTCCCTATATCCCTCTCCCTCCATCTATCTATCTCTCTCCCTATATCCCTCTCCCTCCATCTATCTATCTCTCTCGGGGTTGTTATATAATGCAGCAGTGGACTCATCACGTTTTTTTGCTGGCGATTCATAAACCCCTGGATTGGCAGGAGTTGGACTTCATCTTTTCAGAATGGATGACAGTTGTCTGCGGCTTAACTGGCGACCTCGCAAATATCAACACCCCTCCCAGGGGTCGATCATATTCATACATTGTTCTGTGTTTACGGCTGCTCGACACTATGTGGATGTGGCAATGCAGATTAGAAGGGCATCGACCAACACTTTCTCGTATTCATCGGTCTGACATCTGTGTGATGACTACACTGAGGAACAACCCTAATCTAACAACCCTAACAACCCTAATCTCCCAAAATGCCATGGTCCTTCAGCTTGTTGACATCTCCTCCAGAACTCGTTATTGTAGGAAAAACAGACACTGTGGTTTCTCAGGAAGGAGAGACTGACAGAGAGCAGAGAGAGGAGTTGATTGTGTGAGGGAAAGTTACGTTCCAGAGATGGTAATTTCATGGCTGTTTATCATCGGGCAGAGAAGTGATTTGGCAGGGTTGTTCTCTACTCCTATCGCCCACTCCCCCTGGCAGATTGTGGAGGGTTTTATACGCAGAGGGTGTTCAAGAAAATATCACACTCCTCTAGGCACTGATACAAGCGCATAGTTGTTTCATAGTCAGCTATTGTGGGTTGTATCTTGTAATGCCAGTCCAAAAAGTGTTTGTGTCCATAAGACTATAAAGTGTTGACAAATGCATGTGAAGGGTTTGACAAGCCCAAAAATAGATGATGTACTTGTGTCTATAGCAGGTTGGTGATTGCAAGGTATGGATATTTGAGAGGTATTTTGACTTTTGAAGGACAAATTAAACCAAAAGCCTCTAGGCCAGTGGCCCTAGTCCAGTCCAGCGCCACACAAAAAGAAATGCTGGGTTGTTTGGTTGATCCAACTGCTGGATTGCAGGCATGGGTCACTTAGTTGGGTTATTTACTTTAAAAAGAGCAATGTTGGGTTCTTGTGCTGGGTTATGGGTGCTGGGTTATTGAGATATGACCCAGTGGGTCAGATCAAAAGACTGGAAGCGTGGATTAGTAGGGCTGTGGCTTTCTTTTTAGCCACCCGAAAGTACATGTCATGCCCGTTCATCTGTTCTGTTGTATAGTTATCACATGTTAAGTAAGATATGACATTTTTGCTTTGATGAGGTTTACAGAAATGTATGAATTGCCTAAAAACCTCTGTAAATCCCTTTCTCGGGACGCAATAAGGTGGCATACCTTATTATAATATGTAATAAATAATCATAATATTCCAGAAGGTGTAGAACTATATATAAACTTAACATGTTGAAGAGGAATGTCATTTACTCTCACAGGTGGTCAATAAGATCTATCTGAAAGCCACACCCCAAATAAGCTATGCCTCCTGAAAATACGGATGACATAAAAAAAGACCCAGCTGCCAACCCAGCTTGAGGACTTTGGACACGTTGTTTATCTTTGTGTTGCTGCATAAGATGAATCAGTCACTTAATGTACATACAAAAACACACATATTAAAAACTTTTTTTTTAATCTACCTGCAGTAGAGTATGCTCGGTAAAAAGTACCTTTGTTATCATAACTTTTAAAAATGTAGTTGATGTGAATTCTCATTTAGTTTTGAGTCAGTACCACATACACATTTTAAGTAATAATGGCTTTTCAAAGACTTTGAGTTCAACTTACTAAAGGCATTTGAGTTAAAAATGCCTTGGTGTTTACAGTGTGTGTTTGCGTGTCTATAAATGGCATGATTTCCTTGTTCCATGAAACAAGGGCCATATATACATACCAAATTCCGTGCTCTCGCCCGTCGCCAACTTCTCTGTCTCCATAGGGATGGAATATGTGAACAGTCTGGAATGCCATGGCCTGTCCCTCTGAGGGAAGATCTGAGAGGCCACTTGTTCTATTTACTGTGTGTGTGTGTGTGTGTGTGTGTGTGTGTGTGTGTGTGTGTGTGTGTGTGTGTGTGTGTGTGTGTGTGTGTGTGTGTGTGTGTGTGTGTGTGTGTGTGTGTGTGTGTGTGTGTGTGTGTGTGTGTGTGTGCGCGCAGGAGAGACAACCTTGGTGAACCTTTTGATTAGGCGTTATTAGAGAATGTCCGCATAGATTGAACTTCATCAAAAACTAAACAAACTATTTTTGACAACTGTTTGATTGACACAGTGTATTGAGCCTAAGACAGTGAGATAAACCCCTAACCAGAGCAGGATCAGGTGGGATGTAATCTGGACTGATTCGCTGACAGGTTAGACATCATGTCTATTGGCCTATACACTGGTAGCCCAGTGCTGGCAAAATATTGTACAGAATAACCAATGGGTTATTTTGACCCAGTCAGCTGGGTTGCGTGAATAACCCAACAAATTGGGTTGTTGGGATGACCCAAACATTGGTTCATTTAACCATCAGTTGGGTATTTTTACTCTCATGCTGGGTTGACCTAGCAGCTGGGTCTTTTGTTAATTGAACTCTCGTCCAGTGTTTGTACATGTCCACACTTATCAATGTTAACTGTACACACTAATTATTTGCATATTTCCCAGAGTGCCTTCCCTTTTGAGTAAATTGTAGAGTTTCAACTCATGACTGTATTTGTTAGTGACAGAGACATGGTTGTTGCGTTCATTAATTTTCTGTCCAGTGATCTTCATCAAGTGAGGTTCTAAGCAAATATATTATCATTCAAATAAAAATCTCTGTAATACAATACATATTTTCTAAGCCTTTATATTGAAGGCCTAGTTTTAGCCTAATACAGTACAGTGGCCTGAAACTCATGGTTTACAGGGAAAGTCAGACCTGCAAGTCACAGTATGCTGGCTTGCAAAGAGATGTGACATTTCTATTGGAATCCATCCCGAGTGGACATTTCCAATCATTTTTAAAAATTCCCCTGCAACCTGCATTCAGAATGCTGCCGGTTTGGGAAGAATAAGATATGAGACTATCTAAAGCATTCAGTAAAGGGTGCAATAAATCAAAGTAACAGATTGGATTAGTTTAGACAAATGTTTATGTATATTTGAGGAGCATAACATTTACTATTCAATCAATATACATGCAAAAACATAGATATTGAATCAAACAATTCAAAAAATCTACCTGCAATAGAGCATACTGGGAAATATGATAATGATGGGCGTGGTTTTGGTTTAACACTGGTTATTAACACCAACACAGGGTTTATTTTACACCAATGAGTGTTCATTTAACACTTACAGAGTTAATTTAACACCTGAATCAACTCTAGAAATGTTACACAAAAAAATCAAACACTGGGTAACACTGACTGATTTTCTATGCACACACACACACACACACACACACACACACACACACACACACACACACACACACACACACACACACACACACACACACACACACACACACACACACACACACACACACACACACCCAACACAGGTCAAAGTGTTAACTACATTTCCTCCTAATCCGCTGGTATTTAGCTTTACATGTGTCTTAAATGTGAAAGGTCCTTCCTGTGGTGTTGATGAGGTACTAGAATGTCCTCCAGGTAGAGAAAGGGTCTTTGGGGTCTGTTGTGGTATGTGACCAGAGTGGTGGGTCAACATGGCAACCCCATGTGTTCTCCATCAGTCAGCCCTGTTGGAGCCTGTTGTTGGAGCTGGTTGGAGCCCAGGGCATGGGCCAATTAGAGCGTGGGGCAGGGGCCTAGTGGCTGCAGAGGAAACAATAAGTCCCGCTGTTACTCCACTCTAATTTACCTCTCAGTGAGAGAGAGCAGCAGAGCAGGGTACGTTACTGGTGGTGGAGTGTTGCGTACGGTGTTGTGTGTTAGCAACTATAGGCGTCTGCGTCAATGGTCTTTACACAGTGTGTGTTTTATGGAGTGAATATTCCATGTGCTCAGCTCAACCTCAATTTCATATCTCCCCATTGTCCAAGCTAAGTTTAAGACACATAACCTGCAGAGGGATCCCCCATCACATTGCCTTTGTGTAGCAAATCCTGATAATGGGTCAACTTCATGATGGGTCAACTTCTCAACGCATTCTACTGCCCACGCTTGGACTTCTGCCCTGATTGGCTCGTTTGTCCGGTGTGCAACAGTCTAGGAATGCCCTTCACAGCTGGGGAGAGAGAGGCGGCTTTACTCCAGCCTGGGAAAGTACGAGTTTTCCAGAATCGGAACGTTTGACCCACATGGACACTTCAGACAGGCCAGCTGGCAAAGGCTCTTCAGACTGGTGGATTATAGAGGTATCTCTGAGTGGAGTGGGATTGGCTGTCCATGTCAATTATCTGAAAATGATGGTTAATCCCCCCTTGTGGTCCATTTCAGTCTCTCACCATTACGAATGATGCAGTCTTCAGGTATTTGATGGTTGGTAGCATCATCAAAATCATTCCATGTGAATGCATATCTTATCAATTTGTCGTGGAGCCTGTATTTAAGTGTTACACTCCTCTCTAGTCTTTCCAATTTGTAATCGTATCATCTGTGGTGTTATTTAAGTGATAATCCTGGCTTTGAGGGCATTATCACTTTTATACAATGGGTTACAAACATATTCGAATAATGATTGACATATTTTCATTAAAAACATGATTTTAATGAATTTATTCATACTATTTCATCTTTCCACAAGATTAAGTCCTGACACAAATCTAGGGTTGCTACTAAAGCCGGCTAGTCGTTAGTTCTGTCGGTTCGGTTGCCAGAGACGGGACCCAGTCGTTCAGTCTTTTGGTTTGTTCTGTATCTATGGACGTGACCCAGTCGTTTGTTCTAAATGTTCCATTTCCATACTGGCTGGCAACGTTCTTATCCCTTGCTTGCTTGCTAGCCAACTATGGCTAACTTACAGTCATGTCAAAAAGTGCAGCCAGAATAACTGAAAAGTAGCTGCATTTGCATTTGTTTAAGATGTTTTCTAGTGACATTTATTTGGTACATCCATAACAATGAGCTAATGAGGTGTGATTTCGCCGGGCATAGAAAATGCGCTCACTTGTCAGGACACTGATGTTCAGAGGAGCTAGCCAGTCCCGCCCCATGGCCGGAATCTTCCTCTGCGGCGTCCAGGGGGGTACTGTCACGCCCTGACCTGCAATAGGTCAGAGCGTGACTAGGGGGTGTTCTAGTCTTGTATTTCTATGTTGGTGTGAGTATGGTTCCCAATTGGAGGCAGCTGATGATTGTTGCCTCTAATTGGGGATCATACTTAGTGTGGTCCTTTTCCCACCTGCGTTTGTGGGATATTGTTTCGTTTTGGTTTAGTTCTATGCGCGCTACGAATTGCACGTTCGTTCTTTGTTGTTTTTTTGAAGGTTCACTTTAATAAATATGTGGAAATCTGCTCACGCTGCGCCTTGGTCCGCTCATTATGTATACGAACGTGACAATAATGGACTATAATGTAATTGGCTGTTGTCCATGTGTCAGTCAACGCAAAACGTTGGGATACTCCCGCCTTGTCGTTACCGCTCAAATACGCCCATTTAATGATGGTATCATCATCTTAAACTATGCATGAAATATTCCTTATGAATCCATTCCTGAGTCTAGAACTTCTGTCCCATATTTTATTCCATTATTTATGGAGTATTATGTGGCCTTTAAGACTGTTCAACTCCCCTAAAGTAATTTTAATATGTTACTCTATCCTCGGTGGTGCCATATGAAGTTAATGCCATATTGTGGCTATGTGAGGAAATGGAGTGTGTCTTTTGAGAACTATGGTAAACAGAAGGAGACGATGGCCTGGGGGGCTAGACAGCATGGAAGGACGTGAGCTGAAATGGCCCTAGAACGGTGCTGGTTAATGTAACAATGGCTTTTAGGGGCCACACGCCCCTATTTGATTCCCTTAAACACACACACTGCAGCTGGGTCCAGTTCTCACACACATGTGTCTGGGCCTCAGACCACAGATGTCTCATTCCAGCAGCGTGAGACAATCACACAGGTGTAAGGCTCCCAAAGACCCCTGGGATACTGGAGGGCCAAGCCCTGCTGTTCTCAGCCTGAGATCCCCCAGAGCCTTGAGACTTAGCACACACACACACGCACATGTTATGTTCTTTTATCCTCGTCGGGACTTAAAATATATTTCCATTCTAAATCCTATTTTCCCTAACCCCTACCATAACCTTAACCTGTAACCCTAACCCAAACTCTAAACCTTACTCCAAACAACCACTAACCTCTATACCCTAACCTGTTGGAAATGTCCCCATGAGGGAGAATGTTTCTTGGTCAACTGCATCATGTGTAGATTTCTCCATCCCTCTATCTCATCTCTGCATCACTCTCTGGGCCCTCTCTATCTGGGCCCTCTCTATCTGGGCCCTTTCAGTTAAGTGTGTTTGCACGTGCGCCCTATTGCTACACAGTGATGCATCTGTAGAAATGAGATCTGAGTCTAAACACATTAAGGCTAATGTAAACGGCCCACAGCAGCTGGACAGATGTACGGTCCCTGTGTTAAACACTCCTTCACTCCTCCATAAGAAACAGAGAGAGTGATGACAAATGACACACATTGTCTATCCTCCTCCTCTCACCCCCCTGTTTTTTTTCTGCAGGGAGAGACACGGGATCATGAGTCAGAAGAACAGTGTGTTTGAGGAGGATGAGAGCAGGGGGAGACACGGGATCATGAGTCAGAAGAACAGTGTGTTTGAGGAGGATGAGAGCAGGGGGAGACACAGGATCATGAGTCAGAAGAACTGTGTGTTTGAGGAGGATGAGAGCAGGGGGAGACACGGGATCATGAGTCAGAAGAACTGTGTGTTTGAGGAGGATGAGAGCAGGGGGAGACACGGGATCAGGAGTCAGAAGAACTGTGTGTTTGAGGAGGATGAGAGCAGGGGGAGACACGGGATCAGGAGTCAGGAGAACTGTGTGTTTGAGGAGGAAGAGAGCAGGGGGAGACACGGGATCAGGAGTCAAGAGTCAGGAGAACTGTGTGTTTGAGGAGGATGAGAGCAGGGGGAGACACGGGATCAGGAGTCAGGAGAACTGTGTTTAAGGAGGATGAGAGCAGGGGGAGACACGGGATCAGGAGTCAGAAGAACTGTGTGTTTGAGGAGGATGAGAGCAGGGGGAGACACGGGATCAGGAGTCAGGAGAACTGTGTGTTTGAGGAGGATGAGAGCAGGGGGAGGGAGACAGAAGAACTGTGTGTTTGAGGAGGATCAGGAGTCAGAAGAACTGTGTGTTTGAGGAGGATGAGAGCAGGGGGAGACACGGGATCAGGAGTCAGGAGAACTGTGTGTTTGAGGAGGAAGAGAGCAGGGGGAGACACGGGATCAGGAGTCAAGAGTCAGGAGAACTGTGTGTTTGAGGAGGATGAGAGCAGGGGGAGACACGGGATCAGGAGTCAGGAGAACTGTGTTTAAGGAGGATGAGAGCAGGGGGAGACACGGGATCAGGAGTCAGATGAACTGTGTGTTTGAGGAGGATGAGAGCAGGGGGAGACACGGGATCAGGAGTCAGGAGAACTGTGTGTTTGAGGAGGATGAGAGCAGGGGGAGACACGGGATCAGGAGTCAGGAGAACTGTGTGTTTGAGGAGGATGAGAGCAGGGGGAGACACGGGATCAGGAGTCAGGAGAACTGTGTGTTTGAGGAGGATGAGAGCAGGGGGAGACACGGGATCAGGAGTCAGGAGAACTGTGTGTTTGAGGAGGATGAGAGCAGGGGGAGACACGGGATCAGGAGTCAGGAGAACTGTGTGTTTGAGGAGGATGAGAGCAGGGGGAGACACGGGATCAGGAGTCAGAAGAACTGTGTGTTTGAGGAGGATGAGAGCAGGGGGAGACACAGGATCAGGAGTCAGAAGAACTGTGTGTTTGAGGAGGATGAGAGCAGGGGGAGACACGGGATCAGGAGTCAGAAGAACTGTGTGTTTGAGGAGGATGAGAGCAGGGGGAGACACGGGATCAGGAGTCAGAAGAACTGTGTGTTTGAGGAGGATGAGAGCAGGGGGAGACACGGGATCAGGAGTCAGAAGAACTGTGTGTTTGAGGAGGATGAGAGCAGGGGGAGACACGGGATCAGGAGTCAGGAGAACTGTGTGTTTGAGGAGGATGAGAGCAGGGGGAGACACGGGATCAGGAGTCAGGAGAACTGTGTGTTTGAGGAGGATGAGAGCAGGGGGAGACACGGGATCAGGAGTCAGGAGAACTGTGTGTTTGAGGAGGATGAGAGCAGGGGGAGACACGGGATCAGGAGTCAGGAGAACTGTGTGTTTGAGGAGGATGAGAGCATGGGGAGACACGGGATCAGGAGTCAGGAGAACTGTGTGTTTGAGGAGGATGAGAGCAGGGGGAGACACGGGATCAGGAGTCAGGAGAACTGTGTGTTTGAGAGCAGGGGGAGATGGGTGTTGACAGAAATGTTCTCACTGGTCCCCCTTCTTTCCCCCTGGATGCAGTTTTTGTTGTGTTTTCCAGACTATTTCATTTTCAACAGCCAAACATATTCATATAATATACTGTATCATATCCCCCTTTGTTTGTTGATATTGCATGTGATCCTTTCACAATTTTTTTTATATAAACAGGTCCTGGGAGGGTTTTCAGAACTAGGCCATGTAGCCATGGGGAGGGAAAGACGGGAAGCTGATCTGCTAACCTCTCGCTGGCTGGATCACTGAGATCTAAACACACTCTCAAATGAAAACATTATTTCCCCAGACATTTATTCATGCTGGTTGATTTCTCCTTGGGCCAGCCAGTTTGGGACCCCTCCTCTCCTCACCCCCTCAGGGGCACACTGAGTCCCAACATCCCCCTGGGCACCATGGAGAGAGGCAAGGAGGATGTTGATTTTCAGGGAGTGTGTCCAAGAGAAACATGGGGGCTGGGACAGGGCACAGAGGGGCTGTACTCCACCAGAACCCCTCTGAGTCTGGGTCAGGGCTGTGAGAGGCAGAGCAACAGGACACATGGTCCTGGTACTTACTAAATACATCCTCCCTCACCCCTTGCTTACTCCCTCACTCATACTTACTTGATGCAATGCTGAAAAGGATCTGAGACCTGAAAAGGTTGGATAGGTGAAAACAGTGTAGGGTGGAAACCTGATACCATAACAAACAGGTCCATTTTCTAAGTATACAGAGAGGCTCAGGCAAGAGACAATACCCACAGCTTCAGGTTACAGAACCATTAGAGCCTCAGAGTTTCTACTGCACCATCAGTCACCCCACAGATCTCACTCTCTACATGAAACTCGTTCCATTCTCAGCACATTCTAAAAAATGCTGGGTTAAAAACAACCCAGCACTGGGTAAATAGTGGACAGAACACACACTGGATTATTTTTGACCCAGCCAGTTGGGTCACTTAGTTGGGTTATTGAGCTATGATCCACTGGGTCAAATTAGAAGACTGGAGGTGTGGCTTAGTAGGGGTGTGGCTTTCAGATGGTTCTTTTTGGTCACCCGTAACATGTCATTCTGGTTAATCTTTCGGTTGTATTATAAACATATTAAGGTTGATCGCTGACACATTTGTAGTTTAATGAGGCTTACACAAGTTGAGTTCTTCAAGTGCCTATGTGTTTTCCAATGTTAGTATACAGTAATTACTTTGTTATTATATTTAAATAATAATGTTATTAAATGTATATTCAAATATGTACTGTGCAACGATATTTACAGAATATATAAGGGAAAAATAACATGATGAACAGGAATTATGTTTACCCTCGTGGGTGGCCAAAAAGACCTAACTGAAAGCCATGCCTCTAATAGGCCATGCCTCCTGAAAATAACCTATGGATTACATTAAAAAAATAGCCATCTGCTGGGTCAACCCCTCATGAAATTGAATAAAAACCCAACTGATGGATAAATTGACTCATGTTTGGGCAATCCAAAGGTGTAGCTTTCAGATAGTTATTTTTGGCACCCTGTGAGAGTAAATGTCATTCATTTTTAAGCTGAAATAAATCACTTTTGGGCGCCCTGACCAAATGATCATAGAAATGCAAGTCTAGGGAGTGGTAAATGTGTTCTATGGGTGCTATTTCTATGCTTCCAGTTCTTAAATTTAGTTTTTGCGTCTTTTGGTTTTGTACATGAGCTTCAAACAGCTGAAAATACAATGTTTTTGGTTATGGAAAATATATTTCACCGTGGTTTAGATGGAACAATGAATCTCTCTCTACACAATAACTGCTTGTTTTGTCACATAAACTGAAATTAGGCGAACTGTTCAAATTTTAGCAACCAGGAACTGGCATAGCGATTCCTGCATATTGCACCTTTAAGTTTGTACATGGCAAATTAAATTTCCCTCAATATTTTTTCACATGACATATATTTTTATGTAAAATTAAAAATATTATTATTTAAATATTATAACTAAGTGGTAATTATACCAACGTAAAGCCCGTCAGTGGAGGTATCATAATACCCATAAAACCTAGCGGTCAAGCAGGGAAATGGTTCCAATAATTTTTCTCATAGGTAATTTTAGAAACAATATAAAGAAGGGCTGTGTTTTATGTGGGCTTACCTTGGCGTGAAGTTTTGATAACCATATAAATCTCTCAGACAAGGTGATTTTTATCAATATATTTGGTTCTATTTATTCTCAAATTCAAAAATGCTAATTAGCATAAACGTAGACATCATGCAAGACTACAATTCCCTGCAAGCTCCTGCACGTCATCTCTAACTGACACTCTAACAGGTATTGTGTCAATTGTTTTACTTGCACAATACAGTTCACAGAATTGTCTATTTACAAACGTTTTGCCAATTTATTAATTAGCTAACATTAACAGATTGTTAATCCAGCGATTATTACCTTCGCCTCAATTTGGAAGTCTCGTCCAGATCCTCATGGCATTTGTAGATCTTTATGATAGCCACATTAGCAGCTAACTAGCATTTCATTTTTGGTGGGTAAATGCATGCAAATATATTTATAAAAGTCACCTTGTCCTAGAGATATTTACAGGTTATCAAAATGTCATGCCAGAGTAAGCCTACGCTCATACGCTTTTGTAAACCTTATTAAAGCAACAAAAGTGTCAGTGTTCAACCTTAACATGCGTTGACAATACAACAGAACAAATTAACTGGAATGACATTTACTCTCATGGGTGGCCAAAAATAACTATCTGAAAGCCACTCACCTACTAAGCCATGCCTCCAGTCTTCTGCTCTGACCCAATGGATCATAGCTTAATAATCCAGCATCAACAACCCAAATTAAAGAAAACAATGGGTTGTTTGTGACCCAACTGGCTGGGTCAAAATAATCCAACGTGTGTCCTGTCCAATATTTACCTAAATTGGGTTGTTTTTAACCCATAATTTTTTAGAGTGCATGGAAGCTCACGTGTTCCCACAACTTCTTGAATCTCCACAATGGAGGAGGAGCTTGATATGAATTCATTGGGATTGATTGTTTTGAATTGGACCTAGATAAGGGACGTATGTGCTACGTGTGTGTGTGGGACAACTCACTAAATCTCAGTTTAGTTAGTGGGGAGGGGTATAGTGTGTGTGCATGCTGTGTGTGTGTGTTTGTGTGTGTGCATGCATGAGTACAAGTCTCTGCTTTTCCCAAGGCTTGGAGATATTTTACAGCATGGATCAGTCACAGACTAAATATCCCAAAGCTCCTTCGAGAGAGAGGCTAAACCAATGGACAAAGAGCTAATAAATGGGCTGTGGTCTGGGGATCAGAACCGTTTGAAAACTAAAGCCCTATCGGACATTACACTTCTTACGTTAAACTTGTATTAACACAAATTAACCTCTTCAAAATCTTCATGTCACATTGATTCATTCCACATTTCTTCACTCTGTGAATACCGATAGTGTTTGTTGTAGATCATTGGTCGTCACATCCACATACTGTACATGTATGGACATACAGTAAATGGAAGGTATACCCTCGATGTCTGTCCATGAACGTACATACTGTATGTTCATAGATGGCTTCAGAAATCATAGATGTCTTCATTGGGGCGGCAGGTAGCCTAGTGGTTAGAATGTTGGACTAGTAAACGAAAGGTTGCAAGATTGAATCCCTGAGCTGACAAGGTAAAAATCTGTCATTCTGCCCCTGAACAAGGCAGTTAAACCACTGTTCCTAGGCCGTTATTGAAATTAAGAATTTGTTCTTAATTGACTTGCCTAGTTAAATAAAGGTAAAATAAAAAATACAAAGATATTCACTGACAAACAAACACCTTCATACACTCTGCCTATCTGTCAAGGTATTACTATCATCAATCACTCTTTCAATTTTAGGCTATCACCTATCACCTCTGACTCTCAACCCAGATCCCTCTCATACATCAGGAATCAGACCCAAGGGGTTATTCTGTTGATCCCCACCCTCAGACAGAAAGACATTATGTTGACCCCCGCCCTCAGACAGACAGACAGACAGACAGACAGACAGACAGACAGACAGACAGACAGACAGACAGACAGACAGACAGGCATTCTGTTGTTCCCCACCCTCAGATAGACATACAGACTAGAGGTCGACCAATTATGATTTTTCAAAGCCGATACCAGTTATTGGAGGACCAAAAAAAGCAGATGCCGATTTTTATATATATATATATATATATGTAATGACAATTACAACAATGCCACGTTCGTTATAAGGAGCGGACCAAGGCCCAGCGTGGTATGCGTACATTCTTATTTATTTAAAGAATGAACACTGAACAAAATAACAAAACGAACCGTGAAGCTATACAAACGAGTGCTGACAGGCAACTACACATAGACAAGATCCCACAAACACCGAAGGGAAAATGGCTATCTAAATATTATCCCCAATCAGAGACAACGATAAACAGCTGCCTCTGATGGGGAACCATATCAGGCCACCATAGACAAATCAAATCAAATCCAATTTTATTTGTCACATACACATGGTTAGCAGATGTTAATGCGAGTGTAGCGAAATGCTTGTGCTTCTAGTTCCGACAATGCAGTAATAACCAACAAGTAATCTAACTAACAATTCCAAAACTACTGTCTTATACACAGTGTAAGGGGATAAAGAATATGTACATAAGGATATATGAATGAGTGATGGTACAGAGCAGCATAGGCAAGATACAGTAGATGATATCGAGTACAGTATATACATATGAGATGAGTATGTAAACAAAGTGGCATAGTTAAAGTGGCTAGTGATACATGTATTACATAAGGATGCAGTCGATGATATAGAGTACAGTATATACGTATGCACATGAGATTAATAATGTAGGGTAAGTAACATTATATAAGGTAGCATTGTTTAAAGTGGCTAGTGATATATTTACATAATTTCCCATCAATTCCCATTATTAAAGTGGCTGGAGTTGAGTCAGTGTCAGTGTGTTGGCAGCAGCCACTCACTGTTAGTGGTGGCTGTTTAACAGTCTGATGGCCTTGAGATAGACCTCGCCTTCTGGATGATAGCGGGGTGAACAGGCAGTGGCTCGGGTGGTTGTTGTCCTTGATGATCTTTATGGCCTTCCTGTAACATCGGGTGGTGTAGGTGTCCTGGAGGGCAAGTAGTTTGCCCCCGGTGATGCATTGTGCAGACCTCACTACCCTCTGGAGAGCCTTACGGTTGAGGGCGGAGCAGTTGCCGTACCAGGCGGTGATACAGCCCGCCAGGATGCTCTCGATTGTGCATCTGTAGAAGTTTGTGAGTGCTTTTGGTGACAAGCCGAATTTCTTCAGCCTCCTGAGGTTGAAGAGGCGCTGCTGCGCCTTCTTCACGATGCTGTCTGTGTGAGTGGACCAATTCAGTTTGTCTGTGATGTGTATGCCGAGGAACTTAAAACTTGCTACCCTCTCCACTACTGTTCCATCGATGTGGATAGGGGGGTGTTCCCTCTGCTGTTTCCTGAAGTCCACAATCATCTCCTTAGTTTTGTTGACGTTGAGTGTGAGGAGAGGGCTCAGAATGCACCCTTGTGGGGCCCCAGTGTTGAGGATCAGCGGGGTGGAGATGTTGTTGCCTACCCTCACCACCTGGGGGCGGCCCGTCAGGAAGTCCAGTACCCAGTTGCACAGGGGTCTCGAGCTTGATGACGAGCTTGGAGGGTACTATGGTGTTGAATGCCGAGCTGTAGTCAATGAACACCATTCTCACATAGGTATTCCTCTTGTCCAGATGGGTTAGGGCAGTGTGCAGTGTGGTTGAGATTGCATCGTCTGTGGACCTATTTGGGCGGTAAGCAAATTCGAGTGGGTCTAGGGTGTCAGGTAGGGTGGAGGTGATATGGTCCTTGACTAGTCTCTCAAAGCACTACTTCATGATGACGGAAGTGAGTGCTACGGGGCGGTAGTCGTTTAGCTCAGTTACCTTAGCTTTCTTGGGGACAGGAACAATGGTGGCCCTCTTGAAGCATGTGGGAACAGCAGACTGGTATAGGGATTGATTGAATATGTCCGTAAACACACCGGCCAGCTGGTTTGCGCATGCTATGAGGGCGCGGCTGGGGATGCCGTCTGGGCCTGCAGCCTTGCGAGGGTTAACACGTTTAAATGTCTTACTCACCTCGGCTGCAGTGAAGGAGAGACCGCATGTTTTCGTTGCATGCCGTGTCAGTGGCACTGTATTGTCCTCAAAGCGGGCAAAAAAGTTATTTAGTCTGCCTGGGAGCAAGACATCCTGGTCCGTGACTGGGCTGGATTTCTTCTTGTAGTCCGTGATTGACTGTAGACCCTGCCCCATGCCTCTTGTGTCTGAGCCGTTGAATTGAGATTCTACTTTGTCTCTGTACTGACGCTTAGCTTGTTTGATAGCCTTGCGGAGGGAATAGCTGCACTGTTTGTATTCGGTCATGTTACCAGACACCTTGCCCTGATTAAAAGCAGTGGTACGCGCTTTCAGTTTCACGCGAATGCTGCCATCAATCCACGGTTTCTGGTTAGGGAATGTAATCGTTGCTATGGGAACGACATCTTCAACGCACGTTCTAATGAACTCGCACACCGAATCAGCGTATTCGTCAATATTGTTATCTGACGCAATACGAAACATATCCCAGTCCACGTGATGGAAGCAGTCTTGGAGTGTGGAGTCAGCTTGGTCGGACCAACGTTGGACAGACCTCAGCGTGGGAGCCTCTTGTTTTAGTTTCTGTCTGTAGGCAGGGATCAACAAAATGGAGTCGTGGTCAGCTTTTCCGAAAGGGGGGCGGGGCAGGGCCTTATATGCATCGCGGAAGTTAGAGTAACAATGATCCAAGGTTTTTCCACCCCTGGTTGTGCAATCGATATGCTGATAAAATTTAGGGAGTCTTGTTTTCAGATTAGCTTTGTTAAAATCCCCAGCTACAATGAATGCAGCCTCTGGATAAATGGTTTCCAGTTTGCAAAGAGTTAAATAAAGTTAGTTCAGAGCCATCGATGTGTCTGCTTGGGGGGGGATATATACTGCTGTGATTATAATCGAAGAGAATTCTCTTGGTAGATAATGCGGTCTACATTTGATTGTGAGGAATTCTAAATCAGGTGAACAGAAGGATTTGAGTTCCTGTATGTTTCTTTCATCACACCATGTCTCGTTAGCCATAAGGCATACGCCCCCTCCCCCGCCCCTCTTCTTACCAGAAAGATGTTTGTTTCTGTCAGCGCGATGTGTGGAGAAACCCGTTGGCTGAACCGCCTCGGATAGCGTCTCTCCAGTGAGCCATGTTTCCGTGAAGCAAAGAACGTTACAGTCTCTGATGTCCCTCTGGAATGCTACCCTTGCTCGGATTTCATCAACCTTGTTGTCAAGAGACTGGACATTGGCAAGAAGAATGCTAGGGAGTGGTGCACGGTGTGCCCGTCTCCGGAGACTGACCAGAAGACCGCCTCGTTTCCCTCTTTTTCGGAGTAGTTTTTTTGGGTCGCTGCATGGGATCCATTCCGTTGTTCTGTTTGAAAGGCAGAACACAGGATCCGCATCGCGAAAAACATATTCTTGGTCGTACTGATGGTGAGTTGACGCTGATCTTATATACATACAAATATACAAATATATACAAATCACCTAGACCTACAAAAACCCTAGACATACAAAAAAAAATAGACAATACAAAAACTAGCGTACCCACCCTAGTCACACCCTGACCTAACCAAAATATAAAGAAAACAGAGATATCTCAGGTCAGGGCGTGACAAACAATACTGAATGAACAATGAACACTTTTATTTTAACTTAATATATTACGTAAATAAAATGTATTTAGTCTCAAAAAAAGAATGAAACATGTTCAATTTGGTTTAAAACTTATTTGGGTTCGGGGGCAGTATTTTCACGTCTGGATGCAAAGCGTGCCCAGAGTAAACTGCCTACTACTCAGGCTCAGATGCTAGGATATGCATATTATTAGTATATTTGGATAGAGAACACTCTGATGTTTCTCAAACTGTTTGAAATGTCTGTGAGTATAACAGAACTCATATGGCAGGGGAAAACCTGAGAAGTAATCCAACCAGGAAGTGGGAAATCTGAGGTTTGTAGGTTTTCAAGTCTTAGCCTATCCAATATACAGTGTCTGTGGGGTCATATTGCACTTCCTAAGGCTTCAACTAGATGTCACAGTCTTTAGAACCTTGTTTCAAGCTTCTACTGTGAAGTGGGAGAGAATGAGAGCTGATTGAGTCATGGGTCTGCCAGAAGGCCATGTGCTCAGTCAGGCACGCGCCCGTGAGAGTTAGCTCCGTTCCCTTTCATTTCTAAAGACAAAGGAATTCTCCAGTGGAAACATTATTGAAGATTTATGATAAAAACATCCTAAAGATTGATTATATGCATCATTTGACATGTTTCTACGAACTGTAATATAACTTTTTTGACTTTGTCTGGACCTAGTGCCTGCACATTTGGATTACTGTACTAAATACCCGAACAAAAAGGAGGTATTTGGACATAAATTATTTGTTAAGGTTTTCTTTCTCCTCTTCCTCTGAAGAGGAGGTATAGCAGAGATCAGACCAAAATGCAGCGTGGTTATTACGATACATCTTTAATAAAAAATAAACACGAACAATACAAAACAATAAACGTGAAAACCTAAACAGCCTATACTGGTGCAAACAAACACAGAGACAGGAACAATCACCCACGAAACACTCAAAGAATATGGCTGCCTAAATATAGTTCCCAATCAGAGACAACGATAAACACCTGCCTCTGATTGAGAACCACTCCAGGCAGCCATAGACTATTCTAGACAACCCCACTAACCACAATCCCATGACCTACAAAAACCCCAAGACAAAACACACCACATAAATAACCCATGTCACACCCTGGCCTGACCAAAATCATAAAGAAAACACAAAATACTAAGACCAGGGCGTGACATTATTGACTTTATCGAACAAATCTAACATTTATTGTGGAACTGGGATTCCTGGGAGTGCATTCTGTTGAATATCATCAAAGGTAAGTGAATATTTATAATGCTATTTCTGACTTTTGTTGACTCCATAACATGGCGGGTATCTGTATTGCTTGTTTTGGTCTCTGAGCGCTGTACTCAGATTATTCCATGGTGTGCTTTTTCCGTAAAGCTTTTTTGAAGTATATCTTTAATTCCATGCATAACAGTTGTATTTTCAACAACATTTATGATGAGTATTTCTGTAAATTGACGTGGCTCTCTGCACTTTCACCGGATGTTTTGGAGGCAAAACATAACAACGCGCCAATGTAAACAGGGATTTTTGGATATAAATATGAACTTTATAGAACAAAACATACATGTATTGTGTAACAAGAAGTCCTATGAGTGCCATCTGATGAAGATCATCAAAGGTTAGTGATTTTTATCTCTATTTCTGCTTTTTGTGACTCCTCTCTTTGGCTGGAAAAATGGCCGTTTTTTTGTGACCAGGTAACATAATCGCATGGTATGCTTTTGTCATAAAGCGTTTTTGAAATCGGACACTGTGGTGGGATTCACAACAAGTTTATCTTTAAAATGGTGTATACTACATGTATGGTTGAGGAATTTTAATTATGAGATTTCTGTTGTTTGAATTTGGCGCCCTGCACTTTCACTGGATGTTGGTCAGGTGGGACGTTAGCGTCCCACGTACCCTAGAGAGTTTTAAATAATTCAAAAATACAGTCTTGGAGAAGAAAGTAAAAGTGCTATATGTGCCACGTAAAAAAGCTAACGTTGTAATTGTCATTATTACATATATTTATAAAAATCGGCCAGTGTTTAATTGGTATGTTGTAATTACATCACCACCATGGCCTATTTATTGCCTTACTGTCACGACTTCCGCCAAAGTCGGCTCCTCACCTTGCTCGTTCGGCGGTCGATGTCACCGGTCTTCTAGCCATCGCCGCTCCATTTTCTCATTGTGTCATCTGTTTTGTCTTGTTCCCTGCACACCTGGTTTTCATTCCCCAATCGATTTACATGTATTTATTCCTCTGTTCCCCCTCATGTCTTTGTGTGAAATTGCTTTGTTATGTGTTTAGTGTGATGCGCCAGACTGGTTTTTCCCCCCAGGTATCGTATTTTGACCCGTTGTATGTATTTGTCATACTTGTATATATTTGTGAGTGTTTTCGCGCTGATTGACTTTTACCTGTGGCTGGAGGATTTTTGACGCAGTTGCGTCTGTCTTTTGTGCTTTTGCCAAATAAAAGTGCGCCTGATCACAACTCACTGCTTTCCTGCACCTGACTTCATACCAGTAGCGCACAAGCCTGACACTTACCTCCCTTATCTTACCTCATTTGCACACACTGTAAATATATTTTTTTCTACTGTAAATAAATCAATAAAGGTGAAATAAAATAAAAATATTGGCTATTTTTGGTCCTCCAATAATCGGTATCGGCGTTGAAAAATCCAAAATAATCGGTCGACCTCTCATTTCTACGCTTTCAAAATCTCTCTACGCACACACACACACACACACACACACACACACACACTCACCCACAAACACACACAAACACACACACACACACACACACACACACACACACACACACACACACACACACACACACACACACACACACACACACACACACACACACACACACACACACACACACACACAAATCTTAACCCCCTGTCTTGTGCTGAAGCAGGCCTGTGGACTAGCAGTGGCAGACTGTTTATAAGTGATAGTCTGGGAGCTTGTCCAGAACTAGTTTGGCATCACTGGGCCCTGGTCACACAGAGCAGCTCTCTGATGAGGGCATGCTGAATGATACACTGCACTTACAGAGGAGTGTGTAACTTCAATTACATCTCTGTATAAAGTAGGCCAAACAGACATACACACACAAGTATGTAAGCAATTAGTCATGCACCGAGGCTGCTTGTCTTTGTCTTTAAAAGGTAAATGTGAGCTCCAGCTCTTCTACAGAAATAATGGCTGCCAATAAACACAATGAGAGAGAGAGAGAGAGAGAGAGAGAGAGAGAGAGAGAGAGAGAGAGAGAGAGAGAGAGAGAGAGAGAGAGAGAGAGAGAGAGAGAGAGAGAGAGAGAGAGAGAGAGAGAGAGAGAGAGAGAGAGAGAGAGAGAGAGAGAGAGAGAGAGAGAGAGAGAGAACTTAAGAGGCTCTCACACACACACACAAGTCTGAGGAATGTCAGAGCCACTGTGTGTATGTACTGTATGTTTGTGTGTGTCACACCTAGGCCTCTGGTTCTCATTACTGAGTGTAAAGTGGACTTCCTCACATTAGACCAGCTTAGACCAGGCCTTTGTTCAGTTAGAGGGTTAGATTCAGTCCCCTCTCTTCCAATAGGGATCCCTCCTGATCTTTACTTTCACACGGCACAGCTAAAATCCTGCTGAAATGTCGGAATCGTATTAATGATCCCAGTCCAAAATTCCCCTCACACACTCTTATTGTGTCATTTCACTGGTGACTGCCTGTGATAGTGGGGGTAAGCTTAAGCATTTGGAGAGAACCAACATGATATTGCAGTGTATGGATTGATGTGTAGGTATGCAGCAGCAGCAACGGGTTAACAGTATTGCAGAGGCTTATGAGCTTTCATTGAGGCTCTGCTTCAAGCAGACAGAACAGCTGCAAGAGGGAGAGAGATGAGAGAGGGGAGAAGAGGCTTCAGTGCTGTTAAGAGTTCTGTCAGTAACCCATCGACACACACCTTTACACACCACTCACTCCTCACCTCTGACAGTATGTGTGTGTGGTTAATGCCATTCTGATTAAGTGAGAGGTGATCTGATACTTGGAGACAGAAAGCAGACAGTGGATGGTAGATCTAATCCAGAACTGGAAGGAATGGTGTTTTACTGAACTTTTACAACGTCTCTCTCTCTCTCTCTCTCTCTCTCTCTCTCTCTCTATTGCTCTCTCTTCTTTCTTTTTCCATCTCACTAGCGCTCTCCCTATCTCACTCACATTTTTATTTATTTTATTTATTTACTCTCTCTGTCTGTGTGTCTGGTAATTTGCTCGTCCTGTTCCCATGGCAGGCCTGGGCCTGTGTTTCTGGGTGGGGGTACAGAGAAGACTTCAGTGTATGTGTTTCAGGGGGTGTCTGTTTTGGGACCATAGCATGTTTACTGCTGTGGGCTTACAGAGTTACACACTAATCAAAGCCAGGCCTCGTTTTCTCTCTTAGTCTACACTACCACTGGGCTCTAAACATGGACCAGTGGTATGGAAGGGTAGGAAGGGAAGCCTGTGTGGCTGGTCTCTCTCTGTCTCTCTCTCTCTCTCTATCATACACACATACAGCACACACACCAGTGCTAATGCCCCTAATATAACATGGTGAGGTAACTGGTAATGTATAACATTGTTCATTTGGAACCTTTGCATTATCACATCATAAACCCAAGGTCAGTTATCGTCACCCTGTGTGTGTGTTGATATGCTGTGTTATGGGCAGAATGTAACTATTCTCACTGTTAATGTTGTGAAATGTGCCAAAACCAGAGTGGCACAGGGGTTCTTTGTAGCATCTTCACCTGGTTGGATCACAAGATATGACGTAGGATCATTTGACCATGGTGGTGGTGTGGAATAAGAGACATCTTTATAGGAGAAACAGGAATTTAGCCCTTCATATCTTCTACTCTCTCTCTTTCTTTATCCATGTTTCTCTTTCTTTCTCCCTTTATTTCTAATACTTTGATTAGAATACTTGGGGGATGAGGCAAGAAAGAGAGAGAGAGCAAGGCATAGAAATACAGAGTGGGAAGAATGGACAGAGGTACAGTATCTCACAAGGAGAGGAGTGATCAGTAGTGAATGTGTGACAGCAATACCAGACAGACAGAGAGAGAAAAAGAGATTGTGATTCAGATGAGTTGCAGTTGAAAGAGTTGAAGAGGGCAAAAAGAAGAAAGGTCCAATCGGCAGGTCAGGTCATGAACTATTGACCCCCATCCATTCTTTACAGACCATGCCCATCCCTCTCTTTTTTCCTGTCTTCCTTTTCTTCTTTTGATTTGTATCCTAATTGACAGCTGGCTGTGTCCCTTTAGGCCTGATTTCTCATGAAATGAGACAGGGGGGAGACAAGAGGATTGAAAAAGATAGAGGAGTAATCAGCAGGTGCAGGGCAGCGGATATCTCTGTCATGCTGGAAGTTCTGTTATATCCATAACCAGCCTTCAAAGACTGAGTGAGCAAAGCTCAAAAGGGGTGTTTTTCAAAATGCTCCGAGCATGCAAATTGGAGCATGGGAGGATCCGAGTATGAGTCCAAATCGAAATATGCGAAACAGAGCACGGAGGGCACTTCTGGAATGTGTACTCCATTTGTACATATTTTGAAGCATGTATTGATGCAAACTTAAATGGAAAGTATGCAATGAAATAGGACACAACCACATAAAAATTAAGACATTTTTCTTGAAATGAATGGCGGCCATTGTTTGAACTGAAGCGAGAGAAAATTCACTTCAACTTCAGAATGAAATGTAGCCTATTCACATCTCATATGTTGCCTGACTACAATATTTGATCTTGATATGTTAATAAATACATGCGTTGTTTATTTTGGTATGGTTACCTGCCTACAATGCCCGTAGGTCGCATAGGTCGTAAGCCCGTAGGTCAAGTCAATAGAGCTAACTGGCTAACTACTACTGTTAGCTAACCAGATAGCCGCAAAGAATTGTTAGCTAGCTACCTACGAAGAATTGACATCTACCTTGGATAACATTGGTTTTTGGTCATTTTTGCCTGTTATACTATCTGTTTAGCTACATTACAACGATTCACATATAGCTATATGATAGCTATGAAGTAAAATGTTTGCTTTGTATATATATTGTTTTCTCTATTGCCGTTGTCCTGGCTAGTTTATGCACTGGTTTATGACACTGAATGTGTGTCAATGCTTTCTCTCTCGTTTGTTTCTCTCTCGTTGTCTTTCCTTCTTTTTCCTGTACTCTTTTTTTCCCTTCTCCCGTCATCTCTCTATCTTTGGCCCTTCCTTTGACATCTGTTAAGTATGATTGAGGGCAGACCCCTTTCCACCTGGAAGCAGTTGTAGTCTTTTTGCAATATGCATGTGTGCTAAGGTGGTTTAGTGTGGCAGGGTTTAAAATAGCAATTTTAGCTGTGTATGTACTAATCCAAAGTGGGTCTATATCATTTTAATGGATATTCTGAGAGTCTCTACTGTCTATGGTACACTAAAGCTGCTTTCAAACACCTCTGTATCTGTCTCATAGCTCTAAGCAGGTTGGGCTGCTCATTCACTCTATAACTCTACTTTTTAAAATACAGTCCAGATGTTTTCTTCCTATCTGTCATACCTGTGGTGGAGGAACATCTCACTGATACAGTATGTATGCCAAAGTGCTGGCCTTTACTGTTTGGTATTAGTTCTCTACTGCTGTTCTCATTGTATTTCTTAAAGAGGTTGGCCTGGGACTGATGTCCATCCTCGCTACTACTTTATGTGTCCCTCTATTTGTGAAGGAGCTGTGCTTCAGATATAACAGCGAGGACTATGGGTGAGAGGACAGGAGATGTGTTACATGGTGTTAGAGTCAGGAGGAGAAGGAACAGAGAAAGAGGAGAAGAGGTGTATAGGCAAAAGAAGATTTAGGATTCAGACAGCGAATAGATAGAAGAGATATGAGAGGATGAGAGGGGGGAAGGAGAATAGAGAGTTAATTTAAGGGAGGGTGGACAGAGTGGACAAAGGAAGATTGGCAAATGAGGAAAAGGAGGAGCAGGAGAGTTAGGAGGGAAGGAGAAAGGGAGTAGCAGTAAGGTCATGGGGTTCATTTGCTTTAGACATAACTGTCAGATATTGTGCTGTTTGTTCAGGTCCACTGTGAAGATTTCCTCTTGTTTTGGTTAAGGTGTTCTCACCTGATTCATACAAGCACACCCTGTATAAATAGCTCCCCCCACCTTTATCAGTTTCACATAACGACTGGCAATTATCTGCTCTCTGTTTTAGCCATGCAGAAAGATACAGCCCAGTGTACATACCATTGCACTGCACTCTGTAATCTCTGTAATCTCTTACACACACACACACACACACACACACACACACACACACACACACACACACACACACACACACACACACACACACACACACACACACACACACACACACACACACACACACACACACACACACACACACCTACAGTGGGGAGAACAAGTATTTGAAACACTGCCGATTTTGCAGGTTTTCCCACTTACAAAGCATGTAGAGGTCTGTCATTTTTTAACATAGGTACACTTCAAATGTGAGAGCCGGAATCTAAAACAAAAATCCAGAAAATCACATTGTATGATTTTTAAGTAATTAATTTGCATTTTATTGCATGACATAAGTATTTGATACATCAGAGAAGCAGAACTTAATATTTGATACAGAAACCTTTGTTTGCAATTACAGAGATCATACGTTTCCTGTAGTTCTTGACCAGGTTTACACACACTGCAGCAGCGATTTTGGCCCACTCCTCCATACAGACCTTCTCCAGATCCTGGGCAATACAGACTATCAGCTCCCTCCAAAGATTTTCTATTGGGTTCAGGTCTGGAGACTGGCTAGGCCACTCCAGGACCTTGACATGCTTCTTACCGAGCCACTCCTTAGTGGCTGTGTGTTTTGGGTCATTGTCATGCTGGAAGACCCAGCCACGACCCATCTTCAATCCTCTTACTGAGGGAAGGAGGTTGTTGGCCAAGATATCGCGATACATGGCCCCATCCATCCTCCCCTCAATACGGTGCAGTCGCCCTGTCCCCTTCGCAGAAAAGCATCCCCAAAGAATGATGTTTCCACCTCCATGCTTCACAGTTGGGATGGTGTTCTTGGGGTTGTACTCATCCTTCTTCTTCCTCCAAACACGGCAAGTGGAGTTTAGACCAAAAACCTATATTTTTGTCTCATCAGACCACATGACCTCCTCCCATTCCTCCTCTGGATCATCCAGATGGTCATTGGCAAACTTCAGACGGGCCTGAACATGCGCTGGCTGGAGCAGGGGGAACTTGCGTGCGCTGCAAGATTTTAATCCATGACGGCGTAGTGTGTTACTAATGGTTTTCTTTGAGACTGTGGTCCCAGCTCTCTTCAGGTCATTGACCAGGTCCTGCCGTGTAGTTCTGGGCTGATCCCTCACCTTCCTCATGATCATTGATGCCCCACGAGGTGAGATCTTGCATGGAGCCCCAGACCGAGGGTGATTGACCGTCATCTCGAACTTCTTCCATTTTCTAATAATTTCGCCAACAGTTGTAGCCTTCTCACCAAGCTGCTTGCCTATTGTCCTGTAGCCCATCCCAGCCTTGTGCAGGTCTACAATTTTATCTCTGATGTCCTTACACAGCTCTCAGGTCTTGGCCATGGTGGAGAGGTTGGAGTCTGTTTGATTGAGTGTGTGGACAGGTGTCTTTTATACAGGTAACGAGTTCAAACAGGTGCAGTTAATACAGGTAATGAGTGGAGAACAGGAGGGCTTCTTAAAGAAAAACTAACAGGTCTGTGAGAGCCGGAATTATTACTGGTTGGTAGGTGATCAAATACTTATGTCATGCAATAAAATGCAAATTAATTACTTTAAAATCATACAATGTGATTTTCTGGATTTTTGTTTTAGATTCCGTCTCTCACAGTTGAAGTGTACCTATGATAAAAATTTCATGCTTTGTAAGTAGGAAATCCTGCAAAATCGGCAGTGTATCAAATACTTGTTCTCCCCACTGTATGTGTTACGTGCCTCCTAAGAAGAGGCAGGTGCATTAGTCAGGAGCAGGAGAGCAAGGAAGTCCCAGTAGCACAATCGTTTATTGAAAGTCCCAACACAACAACAACAAGTGGGGAAACACCCCCAACGAAGTCGCCACACACAGGGAAATAACGTCACACCCGGAAGAGAAACCTCTACTCCTAAATTAGGGTCCAAACGGTACAACGACCGTGAGAAAACAAAACCCTGTGGCGCAAACACGCACCCCTAACAGAGCAACAACAGCAAATAATCCTGCACAAAAAAATAGCAGGCAGCATAAGATATTACAGTTTTGAATGTCCCGTTGGTAGTTTCATCTTCCCCCTAGGTCATCTATTTTATTCCAAAGATTGCACGTTTGCTAGCAGAATGGAAGGAAGTGTGGGTTTATTCGATCGCCTATGAATTCTCAGAAGGCAGCCTGCCCTCTGGACCCTTTTTCTCCGCCTCCTCTTCACGCAAATCACGGGGATCTGGGCCTGTTCCCGAGAAAGCAGTATATCATTCGCATCGGTCTCATCAGACTCGTTAAATTGCAGTCCTGATGTCCAGAAGTTACTTTTGGTCATAAGAGACGGTAGCGGCAGCATAATGTACAAAATAAGTTTCAAAAATAATTACAATCAATGCAAATTAACCAACAAAAAAACACAATAGGTTGGGGGCACGTAAAATGTCTGCCTTCTTCTCCGGCGCCATCTTATCTTAACTCCAATTAGTATAGGGTGTACTTGGATAGGACGAGCTGGAAGAGCTGCTTCACTCTACAGAAACAGGAGACTCCTGCCCCTATGGGTTGTTCCCGGCTCGGACAAGGCTATGTTTCTTTACTACCATAAAACTACACAAGAATACCATCCTCTTACTGAACCAGAATGCACTCATCCAATGGGTGTATGGTTTTGAAATCATCTGTAGTTTGTTTGAAAGACTTTGTTTCTAGCAGTTGTGTAACACTTCTGTTTTATTGTTGTTTTCCAAATTCCTATTCCAACTGTTGAATTGGTTGCACCCCAAGCAGCCATAGTTTACATCCTGTGTGTTGCAGTATAAATGACAACAGAGTGATTGAGATTTACATCACCAGCCCTGTTCAAGGGAAGAGGGCCCATGTTGTTTTGTCAGGACGATCTGTCTGTCTCTAATTGAGAACAGCGGTTGACGTTGGGACAGGACCGAGACCCCCCCGGTCAAAACAACCCTTGTACCCCAAAACCGTCTCACCCAAAACACCCCAGAATACATTCCAAGCTTTATACTGCCCTTGACTAGGGCTCATGTTGACCTTTGACATCTAGCCATTAAACCTTTTTATGGTCATGTTGTTTTCTAACTCCTACACAATGCATACACATGCATCGATGACGCACACACACACACACACACACACACACACACACACACACACACACACACACACACACACACACACACACACACACACACACACACACACACACACACACACACACACACTCCCGCTCTCAAGTGCAGTACTTGGTGGTCAAATACACGACAGACTCTAATCCAAAATGACTAATCCACAATGAGCCACTTTATCATTCTGTGATAATGGGGTTTAGGGAGTTTGTTTACATTGTTGTCTGACTTTGTTTACGCTCTCTCTGCTCCCTCCAGCTCCTAGGCCAGAGGTTCCCAAACAAGGGGTCGCAACCCAATGTGGGGTTACTTGATATACTACATGACCAAAAGTATGTGGACACCTGCTCATCGAATATCTCATTCCTAAATGATGGGCAGTAATATGGACTTGATCCCCACCACTACAGCCGACACATGGCATTGCGCAGGGTGATCTTGACTTGTGTGTGGCTGCTAGGCCATGGAAACCCATTTCATGAAGCTTTTGTTGCAGTTGTTGTGCTGACATTGCTTCCAGTTTGGAAGTCGGTAGTGAGTGTTGCTAGCGAGGACAGAAGGCGGTCCCATTCTGTGAGCTTGTGTGGCCTACCACTTTACAGCTGAGCCGTTGTTGCTCCTAGACATTTCCACTTCACAATAACAGCAGTTACATTTGACCGGGACAGCTCAAGCAGGGCAGAAATTTTACAAACTGACTTGTTGGAAAGGTGACATCCTATGGCAGTGCCATGTTGAAAGTCACTGAGCTCTTCATTAAGGCCATTCTACTGCCAATGTTTGTCTATGGAGATTGCATGGCTGTGTGCTCAATTTTATACACTAGTCAACAACGGGTGTGGCGAAATAACCGAATCCACTCATTTGAAGGGAAGTCCACATACTTTTGTATATGTAGTGAATGAAAATGGGGTCGCAGGAGAATTTCCAAAATACTCCCCAAAAAAACAAAATATATCGTCTTCGTATCTCAAAATCATTGTAACCTAAAACTCTAAATGAACATTATTGAAATCTAAAATATCAAATTCAACCAGATTGCCCAGATTGCCCCGATCGTGGGAAAATACCGCACTTGACTGTTGCCCTTGAATCGGAAGGATTCAAATGCAACAGTCAAGTGGGGCCTTTCGAGCTGTCATGTGACCGAACACTACAGACAACGCATTCACAGGTCACTACGGAGGAGTTTTGGTTCCTGACTCAGAGGGAATAATACCCTGCCATCTCCCTCAGAGCATTAAAACTCATGGTACCCTTTGCCAGCTCATATATGTGTGAAGCTGGATTCAGCAGTGCTCTCGTCTGCATTAAGACCAGATATCAAAATGGGGTCGTGGACGAAAATAGTTTGTGAACCCCTGTCCTAGCCCATAGCCCCAACTGTCTCGGTACACAGAACAAACATCCCTTGGACTTGAGTTGTTTGTGTGTTTGTTGGTTCTCAGTAACACGGTCAACACCGAACCTCACAGGTTACGACCTTATGACCCCACTCAGGCCTTGGGAAAGACATGGAGACTGTCAAAACACACTGTCAAGCTGAGAGACCGGCGACGACTGTGTTGTGACTAAATTAAGTGTGTGTGTGTGTTTGGTTTTACTCTCCTTGTGGTGACAGAAATCCTCACAAGGATAGTAAAACTAGGAAAATTCAGACAAATAGGAACATTTCACCAGTCCCCACAAGGAAAAAGTATATTTTAGGTTTAGGGGATAAGGTTTAGGGTTGGGCTTTACTTGGCTCACCGCCCTCTAGCGACTCCTTTTGGCGGGCCGGGCACCTGCAGGCTGACCTAGGTCGTCAGTTGAACAGTGTTTCCTCTAACACATTGGTGCGGGCGGATGTTAAAGAGCGCAGTTTGGCGGGTCATGTTTTGGAGGACGCATGACTTCGCCTTTTCCGAGCCCATTGGGGAGTTGCAGCGATGAGACAAGATCGTAATTTGATATGATGAAAAAGGGGGTAAAAAAATAATTAGGGTGAAGGTTAGGGTTACAGGCGTCAGAATACTTCGGTTCGGCTTGCGGCTAGCCGAAGTCGGCTAAGGAAACCGAACGAGTGTGCTAGCATACTCCCTTAAAATACCTTCCCTTTCACAGCCGGACGTGACCGGGAGCCCCATGGGGCGGCGCACAATTGGCCCAGCATTGCCTGGGTTAGGGGAGGGTTTGGCCGGCTGGTATTTCCTTGTCTCATCGTGCTCTAGTGACTCCTTGTGGCGGGCCTGGTGCCTGAAAGCTGAATTCGGTCGTCAGTAAAAGACACATGACTGCCCGCTTGGAGTTTGCCAAAAGGCACCTAAAGGACTCTCAGACCATGAGAAACAAGATTATCTGGTCTGATGAAACTAAGATTGAACTCTTTGGCCTGAAGTGTCACATCTGAAGGAAACCTGGCATCATCCCTACAGTGAAGCATGGTGGTGGCAGCATCATTCTGTGTTTTTCAGCAGGACGGACTGGGAGACTAGTCAGGATCGAGGGAGAGATGACCAGAGCAAAGTACAGAGAAATCCTTGATGAAAGCATTCTCCAGAGCGCTCAGGACCTCGGATTGGGGTGAAGGTTCACCTTCCAACAGGACAACGACCCTAAGCCACAGCCAAGGCAACGCAGGAGTGACTTCCCGACAAGTCTCTGATTGTCCTTGAGTGACCCAGCCAGAGCCCGGACTTGAACCCGATCAAACATCTCTGGAGAGACCTGAAATTTGCTGTGCAGCGATTGTCCCAATCCAACCTGACAGAACTTGAAGAGGATCTGCAGAGAAGAATGGGAGAAACTCCCCAAATACAGGTGTGCCAAGCTTGTAGCATCATACCCAAGAAGACTTTAGGCTGTAATCGCTGCTAAAGGTTCTTCAACAAAGTACTGAGCAAAGGGTCTGAATACTTATGTAAATGTGATATTTCCATTTTCTTTTTTTCGTGCAAAAATTTTTACAAAACTGTTTTTGCTTTGTCATTATTGGGTATTGTGTGTAGATTGATGAGGGGGAAAAACTATTTCATACATTTTCGAACAAGGTTGTAATGTAACAAAATGTGGAAAAAGTCTGAATACTGAGGTCTGAATACTTTCCAAATGCACTGTATGCACTAACTGTTTCGGCTGGGAAGCATGCATCCCCAGGATCAGATCAATGGATTACTGAGAATAATTAGGCTGTGTGTGTGTGTGTGTGTGTGTGTGTGTGTGTGTGTGTGTGTGTGTGTGTGTGTTCTCTTCATGTATGCCATGACTATCACTAGAGTCCTATTGTTTTATTATTAAAAGAGAAAATACAGTACAGGAAGAGAGAGAGGGAGAGACAGCGAAGAGGTGGAGCGGGATAAAGAAACAGGTACATAACTACTATCCTCACTACCTTCTTCCACTCCTTTTACCATCTCTATCACTGTTTTATATTTTTTCTGCACACAGAGCACCTTTATCAGACCATTATATTTTGTTGGTAGATTAGACTTTGTGTAGTTTCAAACAACCAACAACCAAAACACGCTGGTCTGAGTAACGCTCTGATTCCCTTTTTCAACTCCGACATGGGTATCATTGTGAACACTTTATTGTTGTTATTTTTTAAACAGTCATCAGCCAGAACACCCTGCATCAGACAGAACACAGTGCATCAGACAGAACACAGTGCATCAGACAGAACACAGTGCATCAGACAGAACACCCTGCATCAGACAGAACACAGTGCATCAGACAGAACACAGTGCATCAGACAGAACACAGTGCATCAGACAGAACACCCTGCATCAGACAGAACACAGTGCATCAAACAGAACACCCTGCATCAGACAGAACACAGTGCATCAAACAGAACACCCTGCATCAGACAGAACACAGTGCATCAAACAGAACACAGTGCATCAGACAGAACACAGTGCATCAGACAGAACACAGTGCATCAAACAGAACACCCTGCATCAGACAGAACACAGTGCATCAGACAGAACACAGTGCATCAGACAGAACACAGTGCATCAAACAGAACACCCTGCATCAGACAGAACACAGTGCATCAAACAGAACACCCTGCATCAGACAGAACACAGTGCATCAAACAGAACACCCTGCATCAGACAGAACACAGTGCATCAGACAGAACACAGTGCATCAGACAGAACACAGTGCATCAGACAGAACACAGTGCATCAAACCGAACACAGTGCATCAGACAGAACACAGTGCATCAAACAGAACACAGTGCATCAAACAGAACACCCTGCATCAGAAAGAACACAGTGCATCAAACAGAACACCCTGCATCAGACAGAACACAGTGCATCAAACAGAACACAGTGCATCAGACAGAACACAGTGCATCAAACAGAACACCCTGCATCAGACAGAACACAGTGCATCAGACAGAACACAGTGCATCAGACAGAACACAGTGCATCAAACAGAACACCCTGCATCAGACAGAACACAGTGCATCAAACAGAACACCCTGCATCAGACAGAACACAGTGCATCAAACAGAACACCCTGCATCAGACAGAACACAGTGCATCAGACAGAACACAGTGCATCAGACAGAACACAGTGCATCAGACAGAACACAGTGCATCAAACCGAACACAGTGCATCAAACCGAACACAGTGCATCAAACAGAACACAGTGCATCAAACAGAACACCCTGCATCAGACAGAACACAGTGCATCAAACCGAAAACAGTGCATCAGACAGAACACAGTGCATCAAACAGAACACCCTGCATCAGACAGAACACAGTGCATCAAACAGAACACAGTGCATCAGACAGAACACAGTGCATCAGACAGAACACAGTGCATCAGACAGAACACAGTGCATCAAACAGAACACAGTGCATCAGACAGAACACAGTGCATCAGACAGAACACAGTGCATCAGACAGAACACCGTGCATCAGACAGAACACCCTGCATCAGACAGAACACCCTGCATCAGACAGAACACCCTGCATCAGACAGAACACAGTGCATCAGACAGAACACCCTGCATCAGACAGAACACCCTGCATCAGACAGAACACAGTGCATCAGACAGAACACAGTGCATCAGACAGAACACCCTGCATCAGACAGAACATCCTGCATCAAACAGAACACCCTGCATCAAACAGAACACCCTGCATCAGACAGAACACCCTGCATCAGACAGAACACAGTGCATCAGACAGAACACCCTGCATCAGACAGAACACCCTGCATCAGACAGAACACAGTGCATCAGACAGAACACCCTGCATCAGACAGAACACCCTGCATCAAACAGAACACCCTGCATCAAACAGAACACCCTGCATCAAACAGAACACCCTGCATCAAACAGAACACCCTGCATCAGACATAACACCCTGCATCAGACATAACACCCTGCATCAGACAGAACACCCTGCATCAAACAGAACACCCTGCATCAAACAGAACACCCTGCATCAAACAGAACACCCTGCATCAGACAGAACATCCTGCATCAAACAGAACACCCTGCATCAAACAGAACACCCTGCATCAAACAGAACACCCTGCATCAAACAGAACACCCTGCATCAAACAGAACACCCTGCATCAAACAGAACACCCTGCATCAAACAGAACACCCTGCATCAAACAGAACACCCTGCATCAAACAGAACACCCTGCAGCAAACAGAACACCCTGCATCAAACATAACACCCTGCATCAGACAGAACACCCTGCATCAGACAGAACACCCTGCATCAGACAGAACACCCTGCATCAGACAGAACATTCTGCATCAGACAGAACATCCTGCCCCAAGTCAGCCTCTTATCTGACTGTGTGCTCTGTGTATATGATGGAGGGATTAAAGGAAGTGTGTGTGTGTGTGTGTGTGTGTGTGTGTGTGTGTGTGTGTGTGTGTGTGTGTGTGTGTGTGTGTGTGTGTGTGTGTGTGTGTGTGTGTGTGTGTGTGTGTGTGTGTGTGTGTGTGTGTGTGTGTGTGTGTGTGTGTGTAAGAGAAAGAGAAAGAGAAAGAGAAAGAGAAAGAGGTGTGTGTGTGAGAGATATAGTAGGTTTCTGTATCAGAGGTACATTGCATGAAAGCACTTGTTCTGAGTGGTTGTCACAGATCAGAACAGATACTCATATATGCAGAGTTTGGCGTGCTCCCAGACAGAGTTACCAGATATAAAGTACGGTATGCATCATTCACATAGTCACTCTCAAATAGCACAACTCCAAGGAGTAGAACACACTTGAGTTTTCTTTCACAGTAAAATCGTTTCTCACTTAAACACTGGATGGTAGAAGAGAGCAGTTTTTCAGTATGCATAACTTTACAAACTCAAGAAGATACACGTCTCACCCTGGTGGACATAAATTGATACTACAAAGTCTTAACCAAGGTTTTGGGTGTTTCCAGTTCACTCTGAAGGTATGCTAGCCCAAACATAGACCTCTTTATTATTTATTTCCTTTATTAATAAGACTAGGTCTAATTGCATTCCATAGTGAATGCGTTCGAGAGAACTCACAACCAAATCTGTAACTGTGTAGCAGCATGTGTTCTACGCCTCAATGTACACTGTACATTACCCCCCCCAAGAACAGCCTCAATTCTTTGGGGCATGGCCTCTACAAGGTGTCGAAAGCGTTCCACAGGGATACTGGCCCATTTCGAGTAAAAGTGCTTCCCACAGTTGTGTCAAGTTGCCTGGATGTCCTTTGGGTGGTGACCCATTCTTGATACACATGGGGAACTGTTGAGCGTGAAAAACCCATGAGCATTGCAGTTCTTGACACAAACGGGTGCACCTGTCACCTAGTACCATTCCCCATTCAAAAGCACTTAAATGTTTTGCCCATTCACCCTCTGAATGACACACATACCCAATCCATGTCTCAATTGTCTCAAGGTCTAAAAATCCTTCTTTAATCTGTCTCCTTCCCTTCGTCTGCACTGATTTAACAAGTGACATCAATAAGGGATCATAGCTTTCACCAGATTTACAGTATATGATCTATGTCACGGAAAGAACAGGCATCCTTAATGTTTTGTACACTCAGTGTTTATCCGTAGTTGGTAGACAGTTCTTCTTGATAGGTTGTACCTTACATCACTGAGCGGTGCCCAGGAAATAATTCAATCCAATTGTTAGATGCTACTACCTCACCCCCCAAATCAAAACCAAACATGGATGTCCATGTTTACGTGCACACACTCCATTCTACTTCTTGTCTGCTTCCTGTCTGTGGCAGCATTGAACCAGGAAAAAAACAGCGGGTGGGGTGTTTCACTTCCTCTTCCGTCTCTGGTGCCCATACAGCAACTTGACTAGTTAGGACAAACAGGTGTGAAACACAGACAGTTGTGCACATACAAAGTGAGATCACAACATGAAATCCATGTTTGGTTTTGATTTGGAGGGGGCTGTTAGCAGAGACGGAAGAGGAAGTGAGACATGCCACTCCTTCGTCTTTTCTGGTTCATATACAGTCAATGAACCAAGTAGACCAGATCCAGCTGCTATTGCATTGGTGTCTATGGTAGAGCCACTCCTTAAGTAGACCGTAATTGTGACTCTTTTTTTCATTGTTAACCGGCCTGAGTAAGACATCTTCATTTATCCACCATCTTTGGTGTTATCATCTAACAATTGGATTTAATATCCCTCACCCTGACCCTTGCCTGGAATCCATCTCTCTGCTTCTTTACTGTTCCCCCAGAGTGGAAAAACTGTTTCTCCATGTAGGTTATTGTAATAAAACCATAAAACACCACTGGGTGGAGTCTCACCACCACTGCAACATGTTTAGCTGCTGTAGTTGTTTTATATCATTTGACATTGCTGTGGTGCTTTCACCTCTATTAAACACTAAAGCCCTGTTACCGGCCTATAAGGGGAGTGAATGGCCTTTCCATGTTCTTTTTACAACAACGGTATGTCTAAAGTGCCAGTGGTGTAAAATACTTAAGTAAAAATACTTTAAAGTACTACTTGAGTAGTTATTTTGGGTATCCTTTCACAAAAAAAATTCTTAACTACATTCCTAAAGAATATGATGTACTTTTTACTCCATACATTTTCCCTGACACCCAAAAGTACTCGTTACATTTTGAAAGCTTAGCGGGACAGGAAAATGGTCCAATTCACACACATAAAGAGAACATCTCACTAAACATACATGCTTCATTTGTAAATTATTGTGTTGGAGTGTGGCCCTATTTATCTGTATATATATATTTTTTTTTTTAACAACTAATTCACTGACGTCAGTTCTATTTGGTTCAAGTTTTTTCTGTGAGCTCAATGTGCAGTTTCAGTAAAGATACTTTAGATCAAGCCTGATCTGTGAAATGTAGTAGGAAGTTGTAGTTTCCAACAGGCCAATATTCTACATAGTTAAGTGCAGAAAACGTGGCAATTAACTACAATGACCATAATCCATTGCACGCCTGCTTAAACGTGCCCAATTTGTGTGGAGCAGACATGGAGACGGCCCATGTACGCTAGGGGTGCACCACACAGTGAAACACCACTTCCCATTCATTTTCAATGGAAGGAAAGCGGTGAGAAGCGGGTTGTACGAGGAGAGAAGATGGAACCCGTGATTGACATGATCTAAGTGATTCATAGTTGGTATTCAGCAAACATAAAAGTATACCTTATTTACTTTGAAGAACTACTAAAATAGTGATTTTGTCAGACAGCATAGGCAGCAGCGCTATAGAGATGAGATGATGACTTTGAATTAAGTAATAAAGTCATCAACTAAAACAAATATTTTATTAAATGAATGTAATTAAATGATGGTTAATAAGTGATAAGCATTAATGGGCAGTCACTACCATCATGGGACTTTGATTAATTGTTTTATTTAATGTTGTTACAGCATTCAACCCACATAATGCGTAGAGCATTTCAGTTTTTTTATATTGAAACCGAAAATCATTTTTTCATAACGAACCGGAACTGAACCGACCTCAAAAAGAACTAATCGCTCAGCACTAATATTTATCATTCTCCATCCCTTGATGTGTTTCATGTCTCCTTTCTTCTGTTGATTAACATATCTCTCTCCTCCTCCTCAGGGCCAACCTGGTCCTCTTGGCCCGCAGGGACCGCATGGGCCACCAGGGGGCCTAGGGGATCCAGGAGTCCAAGGAGTCCAAGGAGAGAAGGGCGACCGGGGCAGAGGAGGCTTCATCGGCCCCAAGGGTTCTGTGGTGAGGAACATTGACTGGAGAATTCTTCACTAGAGATCTCAGACTCTGGCTTAGTAGTGTGTCCACCCATCAAGTGTTGGTATGGACTTGTATAAGTGTTTTTCATTTCTCCTCAGGGGATGACTGGTGTTCCTGGGTTTTCTGGATCTGACGGTATTCCTGTAAGTGGGATAATATTGGGATTTTTTTTCTCCAAACAAATAAATAGCAGACACACTCATGCCAATAAATAATCTATTGGATGTCATAAGGTGAATGCACCAATTTTTAAGTCGCTCTGGATAAGAGCGTCTGCTAAATGACTTAAATGTAAATGTAAATGTAATGTAAATGTTGTCTTGTTAATACTGTAAGTAGTCTTAATACAACATGCAATGATGTTGTAAAGGTCTGTCATTAACTCCTCTATATCATCTCCAGGGCCATCCAGGACAGGCAGGGACTCGTGGGAAACCTGGAGCAGACGGGTGCAACGGAACACATGGAGATTCAGGGTTGTCGGGGAAACCAGGCTACGATGGCCAGCCTGGGTATAATGTACGTATGAACCCAGTGATGTCACCAGCAGTTGCGATTTTAGTATGTACATCTTGGTGGGCAAACAATATATAAAACATATATATATTTTTTACATGCATGCCAGCAAAGCCACTACTCAACACAACACTAAACAATACATTAATTGCACTATAATGGTGACAAACGGTGCCCACAAACTGTTAGGGCCTACATAAAGCTGTCCCAACAGCAGAGTCCCAACAGCAGTCCCAACACCTTACCACTGCTACACCTGGTTATCAGCGGAGCCTTGTCTGGCAGTTCATTCAGCCTCATTTACTGCATTTAAAAAAACATAGCTGATATGGCTGACTTGCTGAAACTAATGTGGTTTCTAGTGACAATTGAGATGTACAAACTATGGCATAAGGGGACGACGAGCGTATAAGAGGCAATCCGTAATTTCGATTAAGTGAGCTCGGACGGACGTAGTCAATATAACTATTAACTACTATCATTTTTTAAATATACAGCGACAGAATTCAGAACATGGGGTGTTCTTACAGTATTCTCCCTGTAAACCAAGTCAGAACCGTAGGATAAATAAAGGAGGCTTATAAGCAGACAATGAAAGCTCTTACAATATTTGATTATTACATTTCTCTAAAACAGGCTATAGGCTACAGTGGGGCAAAAAATGATTTAGTCAGCCACCAATTGTGCAAGTTCTCCCACTTAAAAAGATGAGAGAGGCCTGTAATTTTCATCATAGGTACACTTCAACTATGACAGACAAAATGAGGGGAAAAATCCAGAAAATCACATTGTAGGATTTTTTATTAATTTATTTGCAAATTATGGTGGAAAATAAGTATTTGGTCAATAACAAAAGTTTATCTCAATACTTTGTTATATACCCTTTGTTTGCAATGACAGAGGTCAAATGTTTTCTGTAAGTCTTCACAAGGTTTTCACACACTGTTGCTGGTATTTTGGCCCATTCCTCCATGCAGATCTCCTCTAGAGCAGTGATGTTTTGGGGCTGTTGCTGGGCAACACGGACTTTCAACTCCCTCCAAAGATTTTCTATGGTGTTGAGATCTGGAGACTGGCTAGTCCACTCTTCCCTCTGGATTTATGGTGCTTTCAAGACAACTGGGAACTCAGAAAAAAACAAGGCTGAAACATGATGACGTCAGTAATCTTCAGGTCGAAGCTGTAGAAAGAGGCCCGAGTTCCCGACTTGCAATTCCGAGTTGGATGACCATTCAAAACATTTTCTCCCATCGGAGCTAGTTTTTTTCAGAGTTCCCAGTTGTCTTGAACTCACCGAAGTCAGATTTCCCAGTTCTGAGTTAACAGTTGTTTTGAGCGTGGCAGAAGTCATGCTGGATAGACAGTGTGGCCACAGTTGAATGTTTATCCTTTTAAGCTTGGAAAAGAGACCCTTAAACCCAGACTTGGGACCACACACCCACTCCACTGAATAGCAGGCTAGTGATTGCTTTGCAATGCTTGCAGTTAGCCACTGATTCCTTCCAAACCACTAATTGTTGAATTTGCGAATTCCAATTTGTTGTGCAATGTTTATGGCTGATGAGCACCGATACATTTTAACTAACATTTCTCATCATTATTTCTCTTCATATGACAAGGATTAAAAATAATTTGCCAGTAGATTGTCGACTTGATTCATGATGATGACTGCTAGCTTGCCAATCAAAGCTACTGTAGATATAATGTGATTTGTCGTAATTTTATCTGTGGCCATTGACCTTGACCCTTCTTGGATGGGTACTTCTAATGTAACTCAATGCCAGCACCCAAGGGGCTTGAATTTTCAAGCTCTTCCCTTAGATTTGGCGGTGACGTAGTGTCCCCATGAGTGACAGAACACTGAGCCAATCACAGCGAGAATATTACCCAATCACGGCGCAACTAGAGAACATTACCAACCCCTATGCTCCGTATTTTCCGCTGGCTGCCCCATCACCACAGAAAGCACTGAGCGAGGCTGAAACTGAGCTCCGCTAAAAAGGTGTAGTTCTAAACAGGTGGGGCAGAGCCCTGAAAGACAGGTCACCAGAGACGTTTGTAGAGATATCATGGATTCCACCTTGTAGTCTGAGACGTTGAATAACTCCACATCCTTCATTTTATCCTCTCTCTCTCTCTCTCTCTCTCTCTCTCTCTCTCTCTCTCTCTCTCTCTCTCTCTCTCTCTCTCTCTCTCTCTCTCTCTCTCTCTCTCTCTCTCTCTCTCTCTCTCTCTCTCTCTCTCTCTCTCTCTCTCTCTCTCTCTCTCTCTCTCTCTCTCTCTCTCTCTCTCTCTCTCTCTCTACAGGGTCAGGCAGGCAAAAAGGGACAGAAGGGAGACACTCTGGAGCTTAGTGTGTTCATGGAGCGGTTCAGGGTAAGAGAAGAGGGTTAGAGAACTGTGGGATAGACCTGCTATCAGTACTACAGTATTATCAATGTGTGTCTTTTCTACAGGGAGATTCAGGACAGCCCGGATATCCTGGATTTGTTGTAAGTATGGCGCAGCCGCCTTTCCCTGTCACTCTAAAGTTATGGTACAAGATAGCCAGCGTCATTATACTATATATATACACTGCTCAAAAAAGTAAAGGGAATACTTAAACAACACAATGTAACTCCAAGTCAATCACACTTCTGTGAAATCAAACTGTCCACTTAGGAAGCAACACTGATTGACAATACATTTCACATGCTGTTGTGCAAATGGAATAGACAACAGGTGGAAATTATAGGCAATTAGCGAGACCCCCAATAAAGGAGTGGTTCTGCAGGTGATAACCACAAACCACTTCTCAGTTCCTATGCTTCCTGGCTGATGTTTTGGTCACTTTTGAATGCTGGCGGTGCTTTCACTCTAGTGATAGCATAAGACGGAGCCTACAACCCACACAAGTGGCTCAGGTAGTGCAGCTCATCCAGGATGGCACATCAATGCGAGCTGTGGCAAGAAGGTTTGCTGTGTCTGTCAGCTTAGTGTCCAGAGCATGGAGGCGCTACCAGGAGACAGGCCAGTACATCAGGAGACGTGGAGGAGGCCGTAGGAGGGCCACAACCCAGCAGCAGGACAGCTACCTCCGCCTTTGTGCAAGAAGGAGCAGGAGGACCACTGCCAGAGCCCTGCAAAATGACCTCCAGTTTCCTGCTCAAACGGTCAGAAACAGACTCTATGAGGGTGGTATGAGGGCCCGACGTCCACAGGTGGGGGTTGTGCTTACAGCCCAACACCGTGCCGGACGTTTGGCATTTGCCAGAGAACACCAAGATTGGCAAATTCGCCACTGGCGCCCTGTGCTCTTCACAGATGAAAGCAGGTTCACACTGAGCACATGTGACAGTCTGGAGACGCCGTGGAGAACGTTCTGCTGCCTGCAACATCCTCCAGCATGACCGGTTTGGCGATGGGTCAGTCATGGTGTGGGGTGGCATTTCTTTGGGGGGCCGCACAACCCTCCATGTGCTCGCCAGAGGTAGCCTGACTGCCATTAGGTACCGAGATGAGATCCTCAGACCCCTTGTGAGACCATATGCTGGTGCGGTTGGCCCTGGGTTCCTCCTAATGTAAGACAATGCTAGACCTCATGTGGCTGGAGTGTGTCAGCAGTTCCTGCAAGATGAAGGCATTGATGCTATGGACTGGCCTCCCGTTCCCCAGACCTGAATCCAATTGAGCACATCTGGGACATCATGTCTCGCTCCATCCACCAACGCAACGTTGCACCACAGACTGTCCAGGAGTTGGCGGATGCTTTAGTCCAGGCCTGGGAGGAGATCCCTCAGGAGACCATCCGCCACCTCATCAGGAGCATGCCCAGGCGTTGTAGGGAGGTCATACAGGCACGTGGAGGCCACACACACTACTGAGCCTCATTTGACTTGTTTTAAGGACATTACATCAAAGTTGGATCAGCCTGTAGTGTGGTTTTCCACTTTAATTTTGAGTGTGACTCCAAATCCAGACCTCCATGGGTTGATACATTTGATTTCCTTTGATAATTTGTGTGTGATTTTGTTGTCAGCACATTCAACTATGTAAAGAAAAAAGTATTTAATAAGAATATTTCATTCATTCAGATCTAGGATGTGTTATTTTAGTGTTTCCATTATTTTTTTGAGCAGTGTATATATTAATATATATATATATATATATATATATATATATATATATATATACAACTACTCCATATCAAAAATGACATTGCACTCTGACATTCTATCTTTCTCCATCCTCCCTTCTCTCTCTCAGGGTCCTCAGGGTTACCCAGGTCGGTCGGGCTACAGAGGACTCCCAGGACCACAGGTTAGGGATGTGTGCGTGTGTGTGCATATGAATGTGTTGTTGTACCTTAATACACACTTCTGTGTACTAGATAGATACCCAATCATTATTCTGGTTTGTTTCCTGACTCAGGGCCCATTAGGGTTCCCTGGCCTTCCTGGACCAAAGGTAAGGTTCTCACATCAACATTTGTACTATGTTTCATCTCTCATAACAATAAATGGCTAGTATATGAGATTAAAATAAAATAATAAGGATGGGTTTTAACCTGGTGTGTTTTCTGCACAGGGCACCATGACCAAAGTGTTGAAGGGGGTCAAAGGAGAAGCGGTATGTGACTGCAGGGACAATTGTATGTTTCAAATACTTTTATACTGCCCAGCACTTAATGTGTTTGACTTCAAAAAAGAATGATTGTCAATGCTGTCCTCATCTCTGCTGCATGATTCTCACTGCACTTCCCTCTCTCACCTCAGGGTGAGGCTGGACAGCAAGGTCCCCCAGGGAACTCCACCCATCCTCATACCAGCCCACTTACCGGACCCTACGTCAGTACAGCTCCACACTTTAATATGTTCAAAAATAACAATAAATATTTTGATTGTGTGTGAACTGAATCACTCTAACAATGTTTTGCTTTGTCTCCTCCAGGGCAGAAAGGGTGAAAAGGGGTTGAAAGGTGAAACTGGAGTTGAGGTAAGTGACCTCACTTCTCCTGTGGTCTCTATAATACCATGTTCCATCTTGACTGGCTGCATCATCGCTTGGTATGGCAACTGCTTGCCATCCGACTGTCAGACCCTACAGAGGGTAGTGTGTAGGGCCCAGTACATCACTGGGACCAAAATCCCTGCCATCCAGGACCTCTATACCAGGCATTGTCAGAGGACGGCCCTAAAAACTGTCAAAGACTCCAGCCACCCTAGTCATTGACTTTTCTCTTTGCTACCGCACGGCATGCGGTACCGATGCATCAAGTCTGGAACCAACCGGGCCCTGAACAACTTCTACTCCCAAGTCATAAGGCTGCTAAATAGTTAGTTACATAGTCCGGGTAGCTGTTCAGTTAACTATCTGCATTGGCCCATTTTGCACTAACTTTTTTGTCTCATCACATACGCTGCTGCTACTGTTTACTATCTATCCTGTTGTCACTTTATTCCTAGTTATAGGTACATATCTACCTCAATAACCTCGTACCCCTGCACATAGACACGGTACTGGTACCCTGTGTATATAGCCAAGTTATCGTTACTCATTGTGTATTTATTATACATGTTATTACTTTTCTATTATTATTCCTCTATTTTCTTTATCTCTGGATTTATCTCCGTAAGTAAGCATTTCACTGTTAGTCTACACTTGTTGTTTACGAAGTATGTGACAAATAAAATGCGATTGAATCAATACTTATCAGGCTGACAACAAAGGAGAGACTGGGATTATGGGGATGCCTGGGCAAAGGGTTAGTATCACACAAACATTATACTGTACAAATTACACACATACATTATTATACCTTATTGAACCCTTCTTTGCTGCTTGTTGAATATCCTTGTGTGTTCTTTCAGGGTGTCCCTGGTCGGGATGGAGAGCAAGGACTAAGGGTATGTTTGTGTGGCATAACAATGCCAAGATCTCCATATTATTGCAGTCAGTATTATGTGTTGGTCTTTGTGGGCTAATAGAGATGTTACAGTTGTATCTTTTGTGCTCTTGATGGTGCTGGACACCTTTCTCATAAACTCTCTCCCGCCGTCTTTCCCTTTAGGGGGACCTTGGAGAACCAGGATTTAGGGGCAGAGATGGCCAAAAGGTGATCCTACAGTTGATACACACATCAAAACACTGTGATACTATCAGATCTTTGATTGGACAGTGGTCCATTCTAAACTTTCATTCAAATCCGAACACGCAAGCTATATACATACATGTGGTAGATTTGAACAGATATGGATTCTTTTTAGGGTGCCATCGGAGAACCTGGGGAGTTGATCTATTATGAAGGTCCCTCAGGAGGGCCTAACAGAGGTATGATTAGCCAAACAACTCATCAATCACTTTTCTATCAGCATCAACTATCTATCAACTATCAATATATAGTATCGTCTTTCTCCAGGTAGTCAGCCTTTCATTGAATATGATGTTGAACATTAAAGACTAGCTTGTAGAGTTGTTATAATATATTGCTTACTGTTTTATTGTTATAATACTGATCGCTATATTGCTACTGATTGATGTCCATGTTGGGGTGGGGATGTAGTTGGTCCCCCTGGACAGCTGGGACCCCAGGGAGAGATGGGTTTGCAGGGGGAGAAAGGTCTGCCAGGCCGGGCTGGACCTCCTGCTAGGAAGAGTGATAGTCAAATACAAGGTCAGTACCAAACCCTTACTTATCTAGTCAGTGGCCAGTAGTGTTAGAAGGTTTTTTACACTAGTTACATTGATGTAGCAATGTAGATCTATTGTACTTGTTAATATGGTATAATAACAATTATTAGAATTGTATTGTTAACAAGTTGTGCACTGTTTTATCTCCCTTATCCCTCATGCGCCAACAGTGGAGTACCTGTGGGGTCCGTTCGGGGAACCGGGGGTAAAGGGAGAGACGGGCCCACCTGGAGAGCCAGGTATCCCTGCTCTCAGCCCCGGACCCCCAGGTATCGGCGGAATATCTGGGTTGAGGGGCCCACCTGGACCACCAGGATCATGTGAGTGTGGACATGAAAGAGATTCATATTGATATTTTATTAAAAGGTTGTTTAGTATGATGGAATGATATTAAAGGAATTGTTGTGAGTTGTAAATGTGTTTCTTAATATGTGTATGTGTCAAAATATCTGCAGGGGCGGACTTCTACAAGGGATTTGCTGGGTCGAGAGGGCGGCCAGGCTCTGCGGGGAGAAAAGGACTGAAAGGTTAGAGTGTGTGATTATTCAGACATGTAATCCGTGATGTACGTTTGTGCGCTGAATGCTCACACGTTATGTCTTACAGTACAGCTGATCTGAGTTGTGTATGTGTTTTAGGTGATCACGGGTTGTGTGAGTGCAACATTGTCCACTCTCCTCCGGGCCTGCCTGGCCCTGCTGGCAGCCAAGGCGACCCTGGAATGAGTGGCGAGTTTGGTCAGCAGGGCGAGCCAGGCGAGCCAGGACCCCGAGGTGTCATCGGACTGCCTGTAAGAACAACTAACACCACCTCAGCTTGACAACGTCTACCTCGTAACAAATATCACACATCACTTTCAGTAGGGCAACGTTCATCTTAAACATTTCTCTTCATATTTTTTTCCCCTCTCCAATTCTCTCTCACTGGCTTCCTATTCCCCTACTATATGTCCCGTATTTCTTTCCTCCATAGGGGTTCCCTGGTGCCACAGGACAACCGGGTCCAAAGGGCAGGAAGGGCGACTTAATTTGGGCCAAAGAGAAAGGTGGAGCATTTCTTATTCTTTCTTTTCACACACTTGTATTTCCTTTATACAGTGGTGAGTGTGAGACACCATTAAGCAAGTGTATGTGTAAATGAGTGCGTTTGTGTGTGAACTCTACAGGATATGCCGGGGACCCAGGAGACCCGGGTGCGACTGGTGACCCAGGATTGCAGGGCTTCCCTGGGCCAAGTGGGATCAATGGATTCCCTGGGAACCGTGGTCTTTCAGTCAGTGGCCTAGGAGTGCAACATAATACCCACTAAAGACCCATTCTTGTCTTTCCCACCATCTACTTTCTCATGGATAACCTGCTGTTCAAGCACCTCAAACACTTTCTACCTGATAATGTGTCTATAATATTAGCTGTTCAAGCCAATGCAGCTGTGTAGATCTTTAGCATTTACAGGGAGGGATATGTTCTGAGCTATCTGTCCTGTGTTCTTTGTTCTAGGGGGACGCACCTGAGGGACTCACTGGAGAAAAGGGTTATCCTGGCCGGTCGGGTCTCCCTGGGTTGTTTGGACAGATGGGAGAACCGGGACGGGTTCTAGGTGCCACTAAAGGGGTCAGAGGGTTACAAGGCGATGATGGGGAGCCGGGTTACGCTGGTGTCGAAGGTCGAGCTGGAGATCCAGGTGTGTTACCCTCTCCCTCTTTTATCTCTCTTTCTCTCGCTGTCTTTCCCAATCACTCTCTTATCTCTCTTTCTCTCGCTGTCTTTCCCAATCACTCTCTTATCTCTCTTGAACTTTCTCATTCTTTTCTTCTCTAGCTACCCTCTCTCCTCCTCCGTTAATTGTGGGGAAAACAGGAAGACTAGTTGTAGTAGGGGGCGGCAGGTATCCTAGCGGTTAAGAGCATTGGGCCAGTAACCGAAAGTTCGCTGGTTTGAATTCCCGAGCCGGCAAGTTGTAAAAAATATTCCGTTCTGCCCTTTGAGCAAGGCAGTTGACCCCAAAAAACAAGTGCTCCCCGGGTGCCGATGATATTGATTAATGCAGCCCTCGATACCTCTCTGATTTACTGCATTCAGTCGTGCAAGTGACTAGGTATCCCCTTTCCCCATAGTTGTAGACTCCAAGGCCTTGTCATGAATGGGCTGTGCAGAACGTCTTATACCCGCGTGTCCAGAGATGGGCACTATTTCTGTTACATGTATTTCAATTACTTCTGAGTATTTTGAGTCATTTGTATTACACTGGGCTGAACTAGGGCTCCCGAGTGGTGCAGTGGTCTAAGGCACTGCATCTCAGTGCAAGAAGCGTCACTACGGTCCCTTGTTTAAATCCAGGCTGTATCACATCTGGCCGTGATTGGTAGTCCCATAGGTCGGCGCACAATTGGCTCAGTGTCATTCGGTGTAGGCCGTCATTTGTTCTTAACTGACTTGCCTAGTTAAATAAAGGTTAAAAAAAATAAAAATTTAACCAAAAATACACTTTTGTGGCCCCCTTTCACCCTGCATTGGTATCAGAAGTCTGATGGCACTATGGTGTGATAAGAGTGTCTGCTAAATTAACTAAATATAAACGTAGAATGTAAGTCAGAATGTAAAAATGAACAATTGCAAAGCATGCTTAGTATTATTGTAATGAGCTCTGCCCAGAAACAAGGCCAATCATAATACCCAGTGTGATTTGCAGTTCATTTTGGTATGTTCATATTCACACATAGATTTACATTTTGGTTATTTAACAGACACTCTTATCCTGAGTGACTTACAGTCAGTGCATTCTAAGGTAGATAAACAACAACACATCACAGTCATAGCAAGTAAAACGTTTCTGTTACCATTACTGAGAATGTTGCTGTTCAGGGAGGCTACTTGCAAATGTATTTCTGCATTTTAAAATACAAAATACATGTATTTATTTTGATACATTAATATTTATGGTATTTTATAATTGTATTTTGACATTTTTGCCCATCCCCGCTTGTGTCCATGATTGAAATGATGCTTCCACTTTCCTCATCTCTCTCCCCAGATGAGCCTTGATGCAGTCTGTCGGCATCATTCAAACCAGCCCCAACATGTATGAGATCATGCTTGAGCTTTTCTAACCCTTATGTTGAATGTCTCTCTTTCCAATCGCTCTTATTGCCATTGAAAGGAGTGTCTGGCTGTAATCCGAGAGGAGATGGACGACTGAATGACAAAGGTAGCTGGAGTAACAGCATTTTCATTACATGAACCTTTCTCTACTTTTCTACTGGTGCTTTGCTTCCATGGCCTTTCTGTCTTGGGTTTGTTTACAGTCAGTGAGTATGTTTACATGCACACAAATCATTTGATATTAAACTGATTATGGTAGTAAGCCAAGTATTGCATTAGTCATGTAAACACTTTACTCGGCTTAAGTTAATCAGCATGCGGTCATAATCAATGTAAGGATACGCCAATTAAAAACACCTGGTTTTCTAGGCAATCTTTCAAATTATTAGGACATGTAAATGCCTTAATCAGAGTAACAATGGTGTATATATCCTCTGCGCATGTGCTTGCACAAGCAGTGCGAGCTTCCTTCTTTTGCGCAAGTGAAGTGAGTTCAGAAAGAAAAGTATTCATCTAAGAAATAGTTTTCACATACAAACTGTATATGTCCGAACTCAGAATCAAATATGCTTCACAAAAATAACATGGTCGCAGTGGTAGAACGTTTATTTTGATTGGTGATTTTCTGCATTTATCAAAGTCCCATCAGGTAGCCTGATTTCAAGTCCCATCAGGTAGCCTGATTTGAAGTCACATCAGGTAGCCTGATTTCAAGTCCCATCAGGTAGCCTGATTTCAAGTCCCATCAGGTAGCCTGATTTCAAGTCCCATCAGGTAGCCTGATTTGAAGTCACATCAGGTAGCCTGATTTCAAGTCCCATCAGGTAGCCTGATTTCAAGTCCCATCAGGTAGCCTGATTTGAAGTCACATCAGGTAGCCTGATTTCAAGTCCCATCAGGTAGCCTGATTTCAAGTCCCATCAGGTAGCCTAATTTGAAGTCCCATCAGGTAGCCTGATTTCAAGTCCCATCAGGTAGCCTGATTTCAAGTCCCATCAGGTAGCCTGATTTGAAGTCCCATCAGGTAGCCTGATTTGAAGTCACATCAGGTAGCCTGATTTCAAGTCCCATCAGGTAGCCTGATTTCAAGTCCCATCAGGTAGCCTGATTTCAAGTCCCATCAGGTAGCCTGATTTCAAGTCCCATCAGGTAGCCTGATTTGAAGTCACATCAGGTAGCCTGATTTCAAGTCCCATCAGGTAGCCTGATTTCAAGTCCCATCAGGTAGCCTGATTTCAAGTCCCATCAGGTAGCCTGATTTCAAGTCCCATCAGGTAGCCTGATTTCAAGTCCCATCAGGTGGCCTGATTTCAAGTCCCATCAGGTGGCCTGATTTCAAGTCCCATCAGGTGGCCTGATTTCAAGTCCCATCAGGTGGCCTGATTTCAGATGTGTCCATGTAAACAGGATTATTAGGGAAATCATTCTTCAAAGCATGAAATGTTTAAATCAAACTAGTATATTAATCTGACTATTCACAACAACCGTATTATTGTGTGCATGTAACCGTGCTCACTGTGTATAGAGTAAGAGTTAAGTGCACTACTATTTTGTAACTGGGTTCTCCCATCATAGTCTTGTCTTTGGTTAATTGGCTAATATGCATCAATTATTTTATTTTCGCTATGCTCTGATCCACAATCCACACTGGGCAACAGTATCGTCGAACCAAGGCAACAAGCAGGCAAACGCACAGATGTTTCCACAGATATGTAGAGTATGAGATGTGGAGTAGAGCTTCATTAGACAGTAGTGAAACAGCAGTTATAAAAGGAAGACCGTTCTCATCGTAATTATTGATACAATCTAAATATGTCCATTGTGTGTTATTTTTACTCAGGCGATTGTGATGCCGTACCCGGACCACCCGGTATGCCAGGACCACCAGGACCCCAAGGGTTAGTGGGTATCCCAGGTAACATGTCCTTTAAGTTCAGTTTGAGCTTTAGAATGCAAAACAGAAAATGTGTCATATGCCCTGTATGGTCTTTTCCTGTCAAGATCCACATTTATGATTAACTTCCTGTATGTCCTTTTGTCTGTGCTTCAGGCATCCCAGGTCAAAATGGATTCACAGGTCCACTTGGAGATGACGGGGCCAAAGGAGAGATAGGAGAGCAAGGCATAGGAGGGTCTCCCGGACAGCCAGGTAATCATGTTGCTGCTTTAGCTGTAATTAGTAGTCTTTTTGCTCTAGTTACAGACACATAACATCCGATCCCTCTACACAGGTACATTTACTCTCACTTGTAATGGATACACTATAGAGTACTATAGTGCTTTAATACTTATTACATCTTAGTCCAGGTTCTAACCTCCTACCAGCTGATGGTGATAGTTCTGATGGTCTGGTCCTCTCTCAGGTTTCACTGGCCCCCGTGGAGACTTGGGTCAGCCCGGCGCCAAGGGTAAACCTGGAGATCAAGGTCTGCCAGGCCAACAGGGTCGGGACGGGGAGTCTGGGGAAAAGGGACCACACGGGGAGATCTGGGGAGCGTCGACCGGACAAACTGGAGAAGTGGGTCTTCCTGGAGAGCAGGGACCTAAAGGTTTTAGCGGAGAGCCTGGAAACGAGGGCTACCCAGGTGGGTACTACCATAACGTACCAGTGTACTGAAGTTGACATTCAATAAACTACAATGTCTCCACCTTTTTAAGAGTGGTAATGTATAGTAATGTATAGCTATTGTAATGGCTTCTCTCTCTGCCCGTCTCTCTCAGGGATGGGTGGCATGCCTGGGATGATTGGGTTCAAGGGCGACGTGGGTCCTTCAGGTCTACAGGGGGAGCAAGGAAGACCGGGAGCTGCTGGGAAGTATGGCTGGAAAGGTGTACCCGGACAGGCGGGAGTCCATGGACCAACAGGAAGCATCGGACAACCAGGTCAGACACACAATTGACTAATTTCTCTTTTTGCTTTGAAGAGGAACTCTTTGACTCACAGCTAATACACTGTGTATTGGTATCTTCCAGGTTTGAGCGGAGGCAGGGGTGATCAGGGCGACCCTGGCGCCCCGGGGCCAATAGGACTGAAGGGGACACCAGGGGAGTTTGGAGGTCTGGGTGCTGAGGGAAACACCGGACACCTGGGTGACCCTGGAGAGCCAGGACCTACAGGACACTCTGGTCTGCCAGGGTTCAAAGGTTACTTACTATACACATACTATACTCAGTGGAGTCATGTTCTGTCCAATGTTCTAATTATAGAGTTTGTGGTCATATACAGTATGGTCATACTCTGATCACATTCCACGTCATTTCCCAATGAAGAGTTGATATGAGGATACAATGTCGATCTGGAGTTTTGCAGTGAGTAATGCTGAAATATATAATAGCCACATGCTGCTGTAAGGACGTTCCTCCTGACCTGTGATGTCACTTCCTGTTCCAGGTATCAAAGGTTCTATTGGCATGTCAGGGTTTGGAGGTATGCCTGGTGAGTCGGGCCTGAAGGGCTTCTCTGGACAGAAGGGGGAGGATGGCATACCTGGCGGATTTGGACAGAAAGGAATCATGGGCGACTATGGTTCAAAGGGTGAGACTGAACTGTCAATTAGAATGATGTGTCTTTCTGTGCTCTACCACTCTCTTTCCCTGTCTTTCTCTTACTCTTTATCAGATCCTTCTATCTGATTGGACATTCACACTTAAACCAGCTGTCTCCTAGGTGAACGTGGTCTGAGTGGCCTGCCAGGCGAGAAACCCCTCATCCCTCGTCAGATCATCAATGACATGAAGGGGACCAAGGGAGAAGATGGAACCCCAGGACAAATCGGATTTACTGGACCCAGAGGTGATTCATATCCTCCCGCTCTTCTTTATTCACATACTCTCATCCTTCTCTCCTTTTAATTTCACTCCTCTCATTCTCATCCCTTCTTCACCTTCCCCACTTCTCTTCTACAGGTCCTAAAGGTTTTCCCGGAGTTCCGGGTATGGAGGGCTACCATGGCGTTCCCGGAGACCCCAGCGATAAGAAGGGTTTCCCAGGCAACCCAGGGGCGCAGGGACTTCCAGGGCCAAAAGGAATGCCAGGTCCGACTGGATCAAACGGAATCAGCGGCTTTCCTGGGATGTCTGGTCACAGGGTGAGACCATGTAGTCTGGTTCCCATTGTATCTCTGCTGCAGCCAGGCCCCTTTATTGTTGTTGCTAAACATGTCCTACAGACAGGTTAGACACATCTCTGTCCGATCTAATGTGGTGTTTCTTGTGTTTGTTTCTTAGGGGGAGAAAGGTACCCCGGGTGCCTACGGATCTTCAGGAGATCCAGGAGTGAAGGGTGTCAAAGGTATGATGCCCCTGTCTGTCCCAAATCTCACAGATGGATAAGTACAGTACCGTAGACCACAGGAGGTTGGTGCCACCTTAATTGGGGAGGATGGCTAGTGGTAGTTACTGTAGCGGAAAATAAGTGAAATGGTATCGAACACATGGTTTCTACATGGTTTCTGATGACATTCCATTCGCTCTGTTCCAACCATTATTATGAGTCGTCCTCCCCTCAGCAGCCTCCACTGCCGTAGACGCCAGTAGTCATCCAAACTTCACTTTCCAGCTGTTACAACTCAGTTTAAGCTTGTCTTTGTTAAGCACTTGGATTCGAAGCAAAAGTCCCAGGACTATTTAACAATAGAAGAGTGAGTGGTGAAAGGCACTGGCTGAAATACGCCTCATTGTTTTCTTCTCCAGGTGAGGAGGGTCCCATAATCGACATGCCTGGATCCACAGGACTGAGGGGGGAGGATGGTTTCCCAGGGGTTCCAGGTGAGTCACTCATTGAGGCTTGCTTCCTTCATTTGCATTAGGAACTGTGGACTGGTGAGAGAAAACACAGTGCACCTGGTGGTGGTAGGCCTCCACCATATTGATAACAGTACAGATGAAGAAAAGGAGTCTAGTTTTACTAAGATAATAATATAATAATAATAATATATGCCATTTAGCAGACGCTTTTATCCAAAGCGACTTACAGTCAGTCATGTGTGCATACATTCTACGTATGGGTGATCCCGGGAATCGAACCCACTACCCTGGCATTACAAGCGCCATGCTCTACCAACTGTGCTACAGAAGGACCAGATGCTGTCTGAGATGCGTTAACATGGTAGCAGTGTTCCTGATGCCCTCTGTCTCTCCCTAAAGGTCAGAAGGGCTACATTGGGAATCCGGGAGACAGGGGCGGTGGTGGTTTCCATGGTATTGATGGCATGAAAGGGGGGCTGGGAGAGCCTGGCATAGGAGGACCTCTAGGTAAGAGACTTGACTTCCTACCATGTTGGTCACATTTTTTAAATGAGTGTCATTCATTGCCTGTGTCTGACTGTTGCCTGTATATGACTGTTGTTTGTGTCTGACTGTGGTTGTTGTCTCCAGGATCTGATGGTCAAGGAGGGTTTCAAGGAAACCAGGGTACGAAGGGATGGCCTGGGATCCCCGGAGAATCAGGCACAAATGGACGGCCAGGCTTCCCAGGACAGAGAGGTACACACACACACACACACACACACACACACACACACACACACACACACACATGCATGGGTGTGCACACACAACACCTTTGCCTTATCATTGTGTTTGATCTGCTCCTTTCTGCAGGTTTTCCTGGACTGAAGGGTATATTGGGACTGGATGGACTGAAGGGTGAGAAGGGCATCCCTGGACTTCCAGGTCAGGATAACTTGGGAACCCCAGGTGTTCCTGGTGCTAAGGGAACGAGGGGTGAGACAGGCATACCCAACTCAGAAGTCGGGACCCCAGGATCGCTGGGTTTGAAGGGCGTTCAAGGACAACCAGGTTAGTCATTGCTCCAAAAGACACATGGCATCTTTTTGTTACTAGTTTTGGAGGACATTTCGTGTTTTAAAGTATCTAAGACCTCCCCCTTCTTTTTTTGTCCCTTGTACTCAGGTGACCAGGGCCAGGAGGGACCCCCAGGGTTTCAGGGCCCCCAAGGACCACAGGGCACCTCAGACAAACCAGGACCATCAGGAGACCCTGGCTTCCCTGGACCCAAAGGCCTGCCAGGTATAGTAGAGTGGGGAATGCATGGATTTACAGTAGATTAACTAAGTGTCTATCTTCTGGGATGTGGTGTGCATGGTGTGTGGGATGTGTTCGCTTGGTGTGTGTATTTGGTGTGCTAATAATGATTGTTCTGTTTCATAGGTTTCCCTGGGCCTCGTGGATATCCTGGTGAGCCCTCTCCATACGGAGAGAAGGGTTTAGCTGGCCACTATGGCTTCCCTGGATTCTCTGGTCTGAAAGGAAAGCAGGGGGATCAGGGACCATCAGGCTACAAAGGACAGAGTGGAGTGTCTGGGAAGAAAGGTACAGATCATAGAATTATAGTAGCCCGAGTGGGAATTCCAAAATAAAATCCATAATTAAGTTTTATTATCCATCGTAGATCGCTGTCTGTTTCACATTTGACAAGGAGGGATTATTGAGCCGGTTACTTTGTACTGAAACAGTAAAATTAGTAACAGCCATGGTTTTTGTCCCAAAGGTGTAAAGGGAGAGCAAGGGATGATGGGAATTCCTGGTAGGTTTGGTTTCCAAGGAGACCGAGGTCCTTCTGGCCCAAAAGGAAATACTGGACTCATAGGTAGACATCATCTCTCTCGGTTTGATATCAATCTGCACCTCACTAAAATTCACCTGAAAATCACCTACACTATTATTAAAGTTGCCTGTATAACACGTACAAAATATGTGTGACCTGGTCTGGTCCTGCAGGTTACCCGGGAGCCCCAGGTAACCAGGGCCCAGCCCCAGTCCCCCCCAGGATGCCAGGAGAAAGGGGTGCTCCAGGGCCTCAGGGCATCCGAGGACCAGAGGGGGTACGAGGGGAGACTGGCCCGAAAGGACCCCCTGGAGCTCCAGGTAGGAGGATCCAGCAGCACAACTACCTTATATTGTGTAACAATATTGTTGTATACTTCTCTATGTCAAATGTTGTTCTTTATACAAGTGCTTCTGTAGGATTGGCTGAATTTCTTCACTGAATCCCCCCCCCCCCTTCCCATTTAGGCTACCTGGGCCCCCAGGGGCAGAAGGGGATGCCAGGGGTGGGTGGCAGACCGGGTACCCCTGGGTACCGTGGAAATGACGGAGGGAGGGGCCACCTTGGTCTTCAGGGCATGGAAGGTAGGTACAGTAAGGCAGCCGTGCCAGGGAATTTAAGGATTACAGCAATCAGGCCTGGATTAAGGGATTAAGAATGGGAGTGAGGCAGGGGGCTAGTTTCCACCAGGGTTTGGGTCAGAGTCTTATTTGTCTGTATGAGCCACAGGTGTTTTATGAGAGAAATTACCCATGGTCTGTAGGGATTATTAGTTATGTAATTAGTTTAGTGCTGAAGGGGCCAGGATTTTAGGTGGCTGATCTGAAATGAATTAAAACCTGTATTCCATTGACAGTTCTCATAGTTCTCTTGTTTTACCTGAAAGCATCGGCGAACCGTGACTATAGGATTTAGGCCTTCAGAGGGACCAAAAATCTTTCAATACATTGTATCAGAAATCTAGGATATAACAGAAAACATAGCTTCACTTAATGCGCCTGACATGATATCTTCTGTAGTCAGACCATTCTAGTTCTAGTGAAGGAGGAACAATGCCTTTTGATGGCATTATGAATTAATCAAACAGGCCTGGCTGCACTTCGGGCTGCTGCACACAGAGACAGAACCGGCACAGACGCAACGTGTGACACACAGTATAAAATAATGCAACCAGCCTGGTAGCCTAATACCACTATCACCAATAGCGACAACAGCAGTCATCAAAGGTGACAGGCTTGTGGTGCTGAAAGACCAGCGACCGTAATACTTGTGCACTTGGTTAAACACACAGACAGGCGACAGCCGTTGCATCAAATATTGTTAAAGAATAAGCACCCTATTCACTCCAGTAGGCATCAAAACCTTACAAAAGCACAACCAATTCATCTCCAGAATGAAATGAACAAACCAGCTATTACTTCCCATTGCAAATACATATATTGTATCACGGTCATTCCACTAACCGGTGATCTAAAGTTTAAATGCAACAATGTCATTATTTCACAGTCATTATTTTCCAAGAGATACTGTAGCTAACAGCAAGCAAGCTGCAACAAAAAACAGTGCCACTCACCAGATGATGATAATTTGTAAGCAGAGTTTGAAAAATAATCTTGAAAAAAGTGATGCTAATAACTGAGCAACAACATCCACCTTAAAGTTGGGAACAGCTGCTGCAGCCGCTGTGGCCATTGTCACATTACCACAACACAATCTATGTAATGTTACTTGCATTATGGGAAAACTACAGCTTGCACCACTGATTATTTGCTTTAGCGCTCACTTTAAAAAAAAAAAATCTGTGCTACCTATTGCAAGTCAAAATGTGATTGGTTAATTCCACTGTCACTCCAAAATTCTGTTTTAATACAGTTGAATGGCAGAGGACTTCTGTCCAGCTTCTGAAGGCCATTGGCTGGTTGAGCCAGCTCGATGTTTCTACACAGAGACCACCAAAGAATAATCCTGGATATTTCTTTATCCTCAGTATTAACCTAACCCTTCGCTTTCCATCACAAACGGAAGAGATAAAATCAGAAGATCATTAAAATGATTAAAGATGAAAAGAACAATATATACATAGAAGGCCCTTACGGTTCCCTACTGTCTGAAAGTGTTATTTCATGTTATGTTAAATTCATTTTAACCACTCACAAATGAAAAAGAACCATATGAATAAATTGCACACAATTTCTCTCTTATTCACAGAGGCATTTCAATCAAATGTTATTGGTCACATACACATGTTTAGCAGATGTTATTGCGGGTGTAGCAACATGCTGGTGTTTCCAACTCCAACAGTGCAGTAATAAGTAATAGCTAACAATTTCACAACAATACACACATCTAAAGTAAAGTAATGGAATTAAGAATATATATATATTTGGATGAGCAATGTCAGAGCGGCATAGACTAAAATACAGTACAATATAATTCAGTATATAGGTATGAGATGAATAATGCATAGACTAAATACAGTACAGTAGAATAGAATTCAGTATATAGGTATGAGATGAGTAATATAATAATAATAATAATAATAATAATATGAGTAAACATTATTAAAGTGACTAGTGTTCCATTATTAAAGTGGCCAGTGATTTCAAGTTTATGTATATCGGGCAGCAGCCTCTAAGGTGCTAGTGATAGCTATTTAACAGTCTGATGGCCTTGAGATAGAAGCTGTTTTTCAGTCTCTTTTTCAGGTCCCAGCTTTGATGCACCTGTACTGAACTCGCCTTCTGGATGATAGTGGGGTGAACAGGCAGTGGCTCTGGTGATTGTTGTCCTTAATGATCTGTTTGGTCTTCCTGTGACATCGGGTGCTGTAGGTGTCCTGGAGGGTAGTTTGCCCCCGGTGATGCGTTGGGCAGACAGCACCACCCTCTGGAGAGCCCTGCGGTTGTGGGTGGGGCAGTTGCCATACCAGGCAGTAATACAGCCCGACAGGACGCTCTCAATTGTGCATCTCTAAAAGTTTGTGAGGTGTGTTAGGTGCCAAGACACATTTCTTCAGCCTCCTGAAGAAGGTGCAGTAGCACTGTCTGTGTGGATGGACCACTTCAGTTTGTCAGTGATGTGTACACCGAGGAACTTGAATCTTTCCACCTTCTCCACTGTGGTCCTGTCAATGTGGATAGGGGTGTGCACCCCCTGCTCTTTCCTGAGGTCCACAATCAGCACCTTTGTTTTGAAGAGGTTGAGTGAGGTTATTTTTATGTCACCACACTCCCAGGACCTTCACCTCCTCCCTGTAGACTGTCTCGTCATTGTTGGTAATCAGGCCTACTACTGTTGTGTCGTCTGCAAACGTGATGATTGAGTTTGAGGCGTGCGTGGCCACACAGTCATGGGTGGCCAGACGGCATCCCCAGCCGCGCCCTCAGAGCATGCGCAGACCAGCTGGCCGGTGTGTTTACGGACATATTCAATCAATCCCTATACCAGTCTGCTGTTCCCACATGCTTCAAAAGGGCCACCATTGTTCCTGTTCCCAAGAAAGCTAAGGTAACTGAGCTAAACGACTACCGCCCCGTAGCACTCACTTCCGTCATCATGAAGTGCTTTGAGAGACTAGTCAAGGACCATATCACCTCCACCCTACCTGACAACCTAGACCCACTCCAATTTGCTTACCGCCCAAATAGGTCCACAGACGATGCAATCTCAACCACACTGCACACTGCCCTAACCCATCTGGACAAGAGGAATACCTATGTGAGAATGCTGTTCATCGACTACAGCTCGGCATTCAACACCATAGTACCCTCCAAGCTCGTCATCAAGCTTGAGACCCTGGGTCTCGACCCCGCCCTGTGCAACTGGGTACTGGACTTCCTGACGGGCCGCCCCCAGGTGGTGAGGGTAGGCAACAACATCTCCACCCCGCTGATCCTCAACACTGGGGCCCCACAAGGGTGCGTTCTGAGCCCTCTCCTGTACTCCCTGTTCACCCACGACTGCGTGGCCACGCACGCCTCCAACTCAATCATCAAGTTTGCGGACGACACAACAGTGGTAGGCTTGATTACCAACAACGACGAGACGGCCTACAGGGAGGAGGTGAGGGCCCTTGGAGTGTGGTGTCAGGAAAATAACCTCACACTCAACGTCAACAAAACTAAGGAGATGATTGTGGACTTCAGGAAACAGCAGAGGGAACACCCCCCTACCCACATCGATGGAACAGTAGTGGAGAGGGTAGTAAGTTTTGAGTTCCTCGGCATACACATCACAGACAAACTGAATTGGTCCACTCACACAGACAGCATCGTGAAGAAGGCGCAGCAGCGCCTCTTCAACCTCAGGAGGCTGAAGAAATTCGGCTTGTCACCAAAAGCACTCACAAACTTCTACAGATGCACAATCGAGAGCATCCTGGCGGGCTGTATCACCGCCTGGTATGGCAACTGCTCCGCCCACAACCGTAAGGCTCTCCAGAGGGTAGTGAGGTCTGCACAACGCATCACCGGGGGCAAACTACCTGTCCTCCAGGACACCTACACCACCCGATGTTACAGGAAGGCCATAAAGATCATCAAGGACAACAACCACCCGAGCCACTGCCTGTTCACCCCGCTATCATCCAGAAGGCGAGGTCAGTACAGGTGCATCAAAGCTGGGACCGAGAGACTGAAAAACAGCTTCTATCTCAAGTCCATCAGACTGTTAAACAGCCACCACCAACATTGAGTGGCTGCTGCCAACACACTGACACTGGATCAACTCCAGCCACTTTAATAATGGGAATTGATGGGAAATTATGTAAAATATATCACTAGCCACTTTAAACAATGCTACCTAATATAATGTTACATACCCTACATTATTCATCTCATATGCATACGTATATACTGTACTCTATATCATCTACTGCATCCTTATGTAATACATGTATCACTATGCCACTTTGTTTACATACTCATCTCATATGTATATACTGTACTCGATACCATCTACTGTATCTTGCCTATGCTGCTCTGTACCATCACTCATTCATATATCTTTATGTACATATTCTTTATCCCCTTTCACTGTGTATAAGACAGTAGTTTTGGAATTGTTAGTTAGATTACTTGTTGGTTATTACTGCATTGTCGGAACTAGAAGCACAAGCATTTCGCTACACTCGCATTAACATCTGCTAACCATGTGTATGTGACAAATAACATTTGAGTTGATTTGATTTGAGTATAGGAGGGGGCTGAGCACACACCCTTATGGGGCCCCTGTGTTGAGGATCAGCGAAGGGGAGTTGTTGCTTCCTACCTTCACCACCTGGGGGCGACCAGTCAGCAAGCCCAGGACCCAGTTGCACAGGGCAAGGTTCAGACCCAGTGCCCCGAGCTTAATGATGAGCTTGGATGTTACTGTGGTGTTGAATGCTGAGCTATAGTCAATGAACAGCATTCTTACATGAGTATTCCTCTTGTCCAGATGGGATAGGGCAGTGAGCAGTACGGTGGCGATTGCATCGTCTGTAGATCTATTGTGGCGGTAAGCAAATTGAAGTGGGTCTCGGGTGTCAGGTAAGGTAGAGGTGACATGATCCTTGACTAGTCTCTCAAAGCACTTCATGATGACAGAATACTTATGTAAGACTGAGGAATACTTACGTAAGAATGCTGTTCAAACTACCCTGCAGCACACCTACAGCACCTGATGTCACAGGAAGACCAAAAAGATCATTAAGGACAACCCGAGCCACGTGGCTAGGAACATCGTCTGGGCTAGCAGCCTTGCAAGGGTTAACTCGCTTAAATGTCTTACTCACGTCGGCCACAGAGGCGTACCCACAGTCCTTGGTAGCTGGCCTCGTCGGTGGCACTGTGTTATCCTCAAAGCGGGCGAAAATATGTTTAGCTTATCCGGAAGCAAGATGTCGGTGTCCACAACGTGGCTGGTTTTCCGTTTGTAGTTTGTGATTGTCTGTAGATCCTACCACATACGTCTCGTGTCTGCACGTGTCTCCACTTTGTCTCTGTACTGACATTGTGCCTGTTTGATTGCCTTACGGAGGGAATAACTACACTGTTTGTATTCTGCCATATTTCCAGGCCTTGCCATGGTTAAATGCGCGAATGCTGCCATCTATCCACGGTATCTGGTTTGGGTAGGTTTTAAATAGTCACATTTTAACCTCTCTCTGACCCCTAGGACACCGTGGTAACCCAGGTACTACAGGGTTGCCTGGCATGCCTGGACGCAGTGTGAGTGTGGGATATCTGCTGGTGAAGCACAGCCAATCAGAGCAGACCCCCATGTGCCCCGTGGGCATGTCCAAGCTGTGGGATGGCTACAGTCTACTGTACTTCGAGGGCCAGGAGAAGGCCCACAACCAGGACCTAGGTGAGACAGAGAAGATGAGAACCTAAAAGACAGGAAATGTAAAAAAGACCACACAATTATTAGTTTATACTTGTATCTATTCAGATTTTATTTGATATTTCATTGGCAGATATAACCAATTTGGCTCTCTCAATTTTGCCTGTAGTGGCTGTAGCACTGTCATCCTTTTATATGAATACATGTATTGATTAATTAAACGTTTCTATTGATCCCAGGTCTGGCAGGCTCCTGCCTCCCTCGTTTCAACACCATGCCCTTCCTGTACTGCAACCCCGGAGACGTCTGCTACTATGCCAGCCGCAATGACAAGTCCTATTGGCTGTCCACCACTGCACCCCTTCCCATGATGCCCGTGGAAGAGGAAGAGATCAAACCCTACATCAGCCGCTGCTCTGTGTGCGAGGCGCCGTCCGTCGCCATCGCCGTGCACAGCCAGGACATCACCATCCCACAATGCCCTGTGGGCTGGCGCAGCCTGTGGATTGGCTACTCCTTCCTTATGGTGAGTCTCTTGCTTCCTGTTCTAATACAGTCTAAAGTGGCCTATTCTAGTCTCCTTTTCATCTTTATTGATCTGAAAACACAGGACATATGAAAGCAATCTCTTCCCCTCCCTCGTCTCCCCACAGCACACAGCAGCAGGTGACGAGGGCGGTGGTCAGTCTCTGTCGTCCCCTGGTTCCTGTCTGGAGGACTTCCGCACCACTCCCTTCATCGAGTGTAACGGGGCCAAGGGCACCTGCCATTACTTCGCCAACAAACACAGCTTCTGGCTCACCTCCATCGAACAGTCCTTCCAGGCAGAGCCTGCCTCCGAGACCCTGAAAGCAGGCCAGTTCCTCTCACGCATCAGCCGCTGTCAGGTCTGCATGAAGAACCTGTGACCTGGCTCTCACTTAGTCCCCTTTGACCCTGTGATGTAATTTCCTGTGACCGTACCCCCCACCAAACGTAATTCAGGTAGACATTACACTTAGGCACAGATCTAGGATTAGCTCACCCTCCCTAAATCTTAACCTTAGCCATAAAGGGGAGAACACAAAACAGACCTTAGATCAGCATCTTGTGATGACTGAAGGACTGTGTGAACGCTTCAAGTGGAGAGCAAGTGTCCTGTGGTGATAATTGGAAAAGAATCCCCGGCATGAAGTCAACAGCAATATGAAATATACATGTTAATGTTCTTTTTAAATTGTTTGTCCTATTTGATATGGTGCTCTAACTTATTACCTCAGCTATGTTATATACAGTGCATTTAGAAAGTATTCAGACCCCTTCACTTTTCCCACATTGTTACGTCACAGCATTATTCTAAAATGTATTAAATAAAACAAATCTCAGTCTACACACAATACCCCATAATGGCAAAGCAAAACAAAAAGTTAACTATTTTATTTTTTACAAATGCATTAAAAAAAAAATTAAAAAAGAAATACCGTATTTACGTAAGTATCCAGACCTTTTGCGATGAGTCTCTAAATTGAGCTCAGGTGCATCCTGTTTCTACAACTTGATTGGAGTCCACATGTGGTAAATTCTGTTGATTGGACAGGATTTAGAAAGTAACACACCTGTCTATATAAGGCTCCACAGTTGACAGTGCATGTCAGAGCAAAAACCAAGACATGAGGTCAAAGGAATTGTCTGTAGAAACTCCCCAACAACAGGTGTGACAAGCTTGTAGTGTCTCCAGGCTGTACTGAGTAAAGGGTCTGAATACTAATGTAAAATTTCTGTTTTTTTGTTTTTAATACAAAAACACTAAAAACCTGTTTTCACTTTGTCATTATGGGGTATTGTGTGTGATTGATGGGGGGGGACAATTTCATCCATTTTAGAATAAGGCTGTACCGTAACAAAATGTGGAAAAAGTATACTATCCGAATGCACTGTACCAAACATGTTTAACTGACCATACCAATAACATACAGCTGAAAGAACCAAAGATGCCTGTGTACACACTGCTTCAGTTATCAATGAAGCTAATGATTGATAATATTGATTGTGTGTGCACTGCTTGAGTTATTTAGATTTAAGTGCGCTTACGTTTTATTCAGGTATACAGTAATGCCACGACACTAACACTGACCCTCTACCAACTGTAAATGAGGTTTGGTTGAGGTTTAAGTGAGAAGAAATGCTCTTAACATTCAGTATTAATCTGCTTTACATCAAGTCTTCTCACGTAACATAACATTTATGCATCAAGAGGCCTTACAGTGCAAACTGTTTGTTAACAATATATCAAGTGTACGTATCAATATATATAACCCTAATCTTACCCTAATCTTACATTCATATTGTTTTGGTCACAAAATGCACTGATTTACTTTCCTACGTATATTTATATCCACTGAATGAACTTGATTTTTCTGTTTCTCAGAACTAAAAATATATTTTGTAAAATTGGCCATGAGTTCGATGTGCTATGAATCCAATTGTAATTGAGTCATAACAAAAATAAAAATGTTGTTTGTTATACTTCTGCTGGTGGTACATGACTATATCCCCCTATTTCTAAATGAGAATAATCTTTTATCCTATATTTGAAAATATCAAACGTGTATCTTACACATTTTGTAGTGTAGATTTACATGAAAAAGGGAATCAGTAAAAAAAAAAAACATGCAACAGAACACACCTGATGCAAATGTAAAGCCTGATTGTTAAACACAGTAAAACATCTTTATAATAGGATTAATTTACACAATTCAGTGTGGCCACCCTGGTAGTCAAACAATTACTGCTGTTGAACAATGCCATATGTAGCTAGGTTTCCATCCATTTGGTGACAAATTCTCATGTGAATATTCTAACCACGAAAAGAAAATCGGAATACTTTCTCACCCGTGGTGTGCTTTTACCAAATATAATAATATAATAATAATACCAAACAGATTTGTTGCGGATAAAAATGTAAAATATGTGCGTGATGACGTAGTGCACACAAAATATACTTTTGCTTAAGTTTTCATAAAAACTATTGCGTTAAAATAGCATATGTGCTACTCTGGTCTTGGCACGTGTGCTCTAGCCAACAGCTCATAGAGACAGTGTGGGTAGGCTTAGTCTACGAGATGAGATTATGGATATTTTTATTGGTCAAACGGCAGTCAAGCATAGATAATCAGGTCACCAGAATAAGACACTCGATATTTATTGAAAAGGACCATCCCTCTCATCACCATGGACTTTCACCACCCTGTGGTTCATCATCATTTATTTTATCTGTAGCCTAAAACTACGTTTTCCCGAGACGTATTGGGGGACCACACACATCATATCGCGTGACTCCAAGTTTACTTCGATCTGCGCATAAAGGCATTTCCAACTCCATTTCTCGCGCAATTAATTTCGCCGACAGAAAGATACCACCATGTCAAACGAACAAATCTGTTGGCATTTATAAAACTGTACCGAAACGTCCTGTTTCCCTCACAGTGGTGATTTTTTGGGGGATACAGAATGACTTCTTTACTTGCATAAAAACTGTGGATGGAAACAAAGTTAGTGACATTCTCGTTCCAAAACATTAACAAAAATGCAATGATTGATTTATAAAACAGGTGAACTGTGTACCAGTAGTCTATTTCCCATATCCAGGTTGACATTTCATGCATCTTTGCCCTAGAGCCAATAAATTGGCCACCTGCAAAGTCAAAATGGGCAATATTATAAAAATTCATGAAAACAAAAAATAGCTTTTTGCTCTTAATTTAAGGTTATGGTTAGCAGTGTGGTTAAGTTTAAAATCAGATTTTATGACTGTGGCTGCGCCAGCTAGTGACCACTCTGCCGAGAAGATTAATTACATAAAACGCTACCCTGCTCTACACAGAGAAGTTCTGGCCTGAACTCAAGTCCATACAGAACCTCTCGAAGATGTTTAAAATCCAAGAACGCCTTACTCCAGCTCTCCAATATAGTACTTTCCGGCTCATTGAAAGAATAATTAAATTACTTGTTTTAATTATTAATTTGATTGACAGCTTGATTGAAAGAATGTGTGTGCAGGTGTGTGTGTATATCAAACAGTCACCGCTGAAAATTCTCAGAATGTCCTGGGAGACCAATATAGAGATGACATGAACTCCTCTCTTTACGGTCAGTCTAAAACCCCCAAACAGTTTATCCATCCCACCTACCCCTAATCCCTAGCAGCAGGCGGCCCTAGCCCGTTTTCCTGTCCCTTTGCACTCTTCCAGGTCCACAGTGGTCGATCCCTCTCTCTCAGTCCTCTTCTTGAGGACGGAGGGCAGCACCATGTCGAACAACGTCTCAAACAGAGCGTCTACGTTGTAGCCTGTCTTGGCACTAGTCTCAAAGCACATCTTGTCCGCAGGCAGGCTGTTCGTCTCTTCCAGACCCTTGTATCTAAGGATCCTCCCATACAACGCCTCTGCGTCCTCCCGGCTCACCTGCTTGTTGACTGACACCCCTGACAGGGAGATGGGGGAGGCTGGAGGGGTGGGACAGGCAGAAGGCACCCTGGGCTCCCCAGTCCTCTCCCAGTCCCCCACTCTCTGGTCCGCTGTCAGGCCATCCTGGTTGGCTAGCAGCTGGGCCTGGGGGTCTGTGAGGTCAGCCTTGTTGCCCACAATGGCGTAGATGCAGTCATTATTGGCTGTGTCGGTGAGGGACAGGAAGCGCTCCTCCAGCTCAGCCAGGCTCTGCCAGTTGGTCACATCGTAGGTGAGGATGGCAGCAGCAGCGCCCCGGCAGTACATGGAGCCCAGCCCGTGGAACTGCTCCCGACCTGGGGGGACACACAGGGAAGGATGACCAGAAAACATTAGAAACACACAGGAGAGTAGATGCATACACATAATAGTTTATATAGATTCATGATGTTCTTATATAGACCAACTAACACCAAGTAATAACAATAATACATTCCATTTAGCAGATGATTTTAACCAAAAGGACTTAGACATGCATGCATACATTTTTTACATATTGGTGATCCCGGGAATCAATCCCACTATCTTAGCGTTGCAGGCGCCATGCTCTACCAAGTTAGCTATAAAAGGTAAACTAACCACAGACAAAAAAGGCACAAGTTTAAAAAGAAGCCTATAGCCTACATATTACAAAAGGGAGAGGGAGGGAGATATAAAGAGACAGCGAGAGAAAGAGCGAGACAGTCAGTAGCCGAAAAACAGAAGCAGCCATTGTTGTAGAATAACGCAAAAGCTCTTCAGTGTGTGTGTGTGTTTCAGTACAGCAATCTCATCTGGGAGCCTTTGTGCAAGTGTGGAGTGTGTGAGAGAGCTCTTTGTTCCCAGTGTTTAGAACATCATCAGCCAAATATGTTCAGAAATCCCGGGAACCTTTGAACTAGGTCCAAATGAAATGTTTCAGAGGTCATAAGATATCTAATTACAAACCTTAGGCCTTACTATCCAGAAGTAACTTGCCTGATATATAACCCACCAAATAAGGAGAGCTGAGCTAGTTTATGCTGACACATCCATTTTCCAGGGATCAACAGAGTTTGAGGAAGATTTTGTTTGAGGGTAGAGAGTCGTTGTGGGGCAGCAGGGCTAGGGTCCTATTCTGCACAGAAACAGCCAGGATGTGGCAGTGCCATAAACAGGAGATGATACATCTGTGGGGAGGAGGGCCAGTCAGGAAGACATGTGCTAGTTAGGGAGATGACTCGACACTTCAGGGTTATATTAGGTCCAGTAAATGGGTGGGAGGTTGAAGCATATGCGGTCACCCCAAACACCCTCCTCGCGACGCAGTCTTCATGTCATGTGACTTAAGGGCTAAAGACGACAGCAGCCACCGGCTCCTGGCTCTATAACTTCCATAGGAAGTTGATCCACCTACCACTGAAACAGCCATTGGTTGAAGTGAGACAATGTAAGTAGTGTGTGTTGGGAAGTAGGCCTACTGTTTACTAAAAAGCTAACCCTCCCCAATAGTCAAAATATTCAAGTAAGCAGTGAAATAAATCAGAGTTGAAACTCCCATAGAGAATAAGGAACCAATACCATGGCTGTTTGACAATGGTATTTTCTGTTCTGTTCCCCTTTCATTTTCTTAGTTTCTGATACTTGCATTCAATTACAATACAGGGGAAAAAAAACACCTCTGGTTTCCATGATTGCGGAATCAGATGTTACACCAGTATGGGTATAGCATGATGTCTGGCCGGAATTGGAGGATTTCTGGGAAATTACAACAATGTCTGAGGCCTACTATATACTGTAAATCATTCACTTACAAGGCTCATAACCCCTTCCCCAAGAACTTCGGACTTGATTGTGCAATCATAATACTTCCTATTTTAACCTGTGATGTGGACATAGCAGGCAACCGCATACTGCTGAGAGGTCATGGGGATAAGAAGCAGGGACGGGAAATTGTGTTTTGGTGACTCAGGGGTTTTTCTATCTTTCTGGAGTTAAGCCCCTTCATGCTTTTGACAATGGTGTGCAAAGCAAACACACTTGTTTTAGCATTCTGTCACCAGTTTCTTACAGTAAGTCAACCAAAATAATGTAGCTTTTGTGTAATATAACCAATTCACCTTTCTTTCAGCTGCTGTGATTTTAGTTGATTTTGATGTTTACCCAAGTTCAAAGCACTGATATATCCCAACCTCTCATCTCACTGGTTATTATAGAGTATCAGAAAGTGCCCATTTGATACAGATGACCAAAACAATGCATATCATTACTTCCAGGTTACAACCTCCAATGAGGCGAGGGCTTCAGCCCCACAAGTGTGCCAATCAGGACTTCAAAAACACTGAATGTCGAGATTAGGCCTAGGCCTGTGTCTTTCTGAAAATTAGGTCTAATAACACAAAACCTAATTAATTGAAACTCTGGTCAATGCAATATTGCATATACAGTTGAAGTCAGAAGTTTACATACACATTAGCCAAATACATTTAAACTCAGTTTCACAATTCCTGACATGTAATCCTAGTAAAAATTCACTGTATTAGGTCAGTTAGGATCACCACTTTATTTTAAGAATGTGAAATGTCAGAATAAGAGTAGAGAGCTTTTATTTCTTTCAACACATTCCCAGTGGGTCAGAAGTTTACATACACTCAATTAGTATTTGGTAGCATTGCCTATAAATTGTTTAACTTGGGTCAAATGGTTCAGGTAGCCGTCCACAAGCTTCCCACAATAAGTTGTATGAATTTTAGCCCATTCCTCCTGACAGAGCTGGTGTAACGGAGTCAGGTTTGTAGGTCTCCTTGCTCACACATTTTCTATAGGATTGAGGTCAGGGCTTTGTAATGGCCACTCCAATACCTCGACTTTATTGTCCTTAAGCCATTTTGCCACAACTTTGGAAGTATGCTTGGGGTCATTGTCCATTTGGAAGATCCATTTGCGACCAAGCTTTAACCTCCTGACTGATGTCTTGAGATGTTGCTTCAATATATCCACATAATTTTCCTACCTCATGATGCCATCTATTTGGTGAAGTGCACCAGTCCCTCCTGCAGCACACCCACAACATGATGCTGCCAACCCTGTGCTTCACGATTGGGATGGTGTTCTTCAGCTTGCAAGCCTCCCCCTTCTTCCTCCAAGCAATGGTCATTATGGCCAAACAGTTATATTTTTATTTTATCAGACCAGAGGACATTTATCCAAAAAGTACAATCTTTTTATTTATTTTATTTCACCTTTAGTTAACCAGGTCGGCTAGTTGAGAACAAGTTCTCATTTGCAAAAGCAGTTTGACACATACAACAACACAGAGTTACACATAAATAAACAAACATACAGTCAATAATACAATAGAAAAAGTATATATACAGTATGTGCAAATGAGGAAGGATAAGGGAGGTAAGGCAATACATAGGCAATGGTGGCGAAGTAATTACAATATAGCAATTAAACACTGGAATTGTAGATGTGCAGAAGATGACTGTGCAAGTAGAGATACTGGGGTGCAAAGGAGCAAGATACATAGATAAATACAGTATGGGGATGAGGTAGTTGGATGGGCTATTTACAGATGGGCTATGTAAAGGTGCAGTGATCTGTGAGCTGCTCTGACAGCTGGTGCTTAAAGCTAGTGAGGGAGTCTCCAGCTTCAGAGATTTTTGCAGTTAGTTCCAGTCATTGTCAGCAGAGGTCTGGAAGGAAAGGCGGCCAAAGGAAGAATTGGCTTTGGGGGTGACCAGTGAGATATACCTGCTGGAGCGCGTGCTACAGGTGGGTGCTGCTATGCTGACCAGTGAGCTGAGATAAGGCAGAGCTTTACCTAGCAGAGACTTGTAGATGACCTGGAGCCAGTGGGTTTGGTCACGAGTATGAAGCGAGGGCCAGCCTACGAGAGTGTACAGGTCGCAGTGGTGGGTAGTATATGAGGCTCTGGTGACAAAACGGATGGCACTGTGATAGACTGCATCCAATTTGTTGAGTAGCGAGTTGGAGGCTATTTTGTAGATGACATCGCCGAAGTCGAGGATCGGTAGGATGGTCAGTTTTACGAGGGTATGTTTGGCAGCATGAGTGAAGGATGCTTTGTTGAGTAATAGGAAGTCGATTTAAATTTGGATTGGAGACGCTTAATGCGAGTCTGGGAGGAGAGTTTACAGTCTACCCAGACACCTAGGTATTTGTAGTTGTCCACGTATTCTAAGTCAGAACCGTCCAGAGTAGTGATGCTGGAAGGGCAGGCAGGTGCAGACAGCGATCGGTTGAAGAGCATGCATTTAGTTTTACTTGCATTTAAGAACAGTTGGAGGCCACGGAAGGAGAGTTGTATGGCATTGAAGCTCGTCTGGAGGTTAGTTAACACAGTGTCCAAAGAAGGGCCAGAGGTATACAGAATGGTGTTGACTGCGTAGAGGTGGATCAGAGAATCACCAGCAGCAAGAGCGACATAATTGATGTATACAGAGAAGAGAGTTGGCCTGAGAATTGAACCCTGTGGCACCCCCATAAGGACTGCCAGAGGTCCGGACAACAGGCCCTCCGATTTGACATACTGAACTCTATCAGAGAAGTAGTTGGTGAACCAGAGAGACAATCATTTGAGAAACCAAGGTTGTTGAGTCTGCCAATAAGAATGTGGTGATTGACAGAGTCGAAAGCCTTGGCCAAGTCGATGAATACGGCTGCACAGTAATGTCTCTTATCGATGTCGGTTATGATATCGTTCAGGACCTTGAGCGTGGCTGAGGTGCACCCATGACCAGCTCTGAAACTAGATTGCATAGCGGAGAAGGTATGGTGGGATTCAAAATGGTCGGTAATCTGTTTGTTAACTTGGCTTTCGAAGACCTTAGAAAAGCAGGGTAGGATAGATATAGGTCTGTAGCAGTTTGGGTCTAGAGTGTCTCCCCCTTTGAAGAGGGGGATGACCGCAGCAGCTTTCCAATCTATGGGAATCTCAGATGATTGAACAGGCTAGTAATAGGGGTTGCAACAATTTTGTCAGATCATTTTAGAAAGAGAGGGTCCAGATTGTCTAGCCCGGCTGATTTGTAGGAGTCCAGATTTTGTAGCTCTTTCAGAACATCAGCTATCTGGATTTGGGTGAAGGAGAAATGGGGAGGCTTGGGCGAGTTGCTGTGGGGGGGTGGAGGGCTGTTGATCGGGGATGGGGTAGCCAGGTAGAAAGCATGGCCAGCTGTAGAAAAACGCTTATTGAAATTCTCAATTATAGTGGATTTATCGGTGGTGACAGTGTTTTCTAGCCTCAGTGCAGTGGGCAGCTGGAAGGAGGTGCTCTTATTCTCCATGGACTTTAGTGTCCCAGAAATTTTTTGAGTTTGTGCTACAGGATGCAAATTTCTGCTTGAAAAGGCGAGCCTTAGCTTTCCTAACTGCCTGTGTATATTAGTTCCTAACTTCCCTGAAAAGTTGCATATCACGGGGGCTATTCAATGCAAATGCAGAACGCCACAGGATATTTTTGTGCTGGTCAAGGGCCGCACATTGTCCCCATGTGCAGTTGCAAAGCATAATCAGGCTTTTTTATGGCGGTTTTGGAGCAGTGGCTTCTTCCTTGCTGAACGGCCTTTCAGGTTATGTCGATATAGGACTTGTTTTACTGTGGATATAGATACTTTTGTACCCATTTCCTCCAGCATCTTCACAAGGTCCTTTGCTGTTGTTCTGGGATTGATTTGCACTTTTTGCATCAAAGTACGTTCATCTCTAGGAGACAGAACGCATCTCCTTCTTGAGCGGTATGACGGCTGCGTGGTCCGATGGTGTTTAACCTTGCGTACTATTGTTTGTACAGATGAACGTGGTACCTTCAGGCATTTGGAAATTGCTCCCAAGGATGAACCAGACTTGTGGAGACCTACAACTTTTTGGGCTGATTTCTTTTTTTTTTTTTTTTTTTTTTTTTCATCTCTGCATGTCTGGCAGACATATCAGTGTGGATGACGGATCACCACCTCAAGCTGAACCTCGGCAAGACGGAGCTGCTCTTCCTCCCGGGGAAGGACTGCCCGTTCCATGATCTCGCCATCACGGTTGACAACTCCATTGTGTCCTCCTCCCAGAGCGCTAAGAACCTTGGCGTGATCCTGGACAACACCCTGTCGTTCTCAACTAACATCAAGGCGGTGGCCCGTTCCTGTAGGTTCATGCTCTACAACATCCGCAGAGTACGACCCTGCCTCACACAGGAAGCGGCGCAGGTCCTAATCCAGGACTTGTCATCTCCCGTCTGGATTACTGCAACTCGCTGTTGGCTGGGCTCCCTGCCTGTGCCATTAAACCCCTACAACTCATCCAGAACGCCGCAGCCCGTCTGGTGTTCAACCTTCCCAAGTTCTCTCACGTCACCCCGCTCCTCCGCTCTCTCCACTGGCTTCCAGTTGAAGCTCGCATCCGCTACAAGACCATGGTGCTTGCCTACGGAGCTGTGAGGGAACGGCACCTCAGTACCTCCAGGCTCTGATCAGGCCCTACACCCAAACAAGGGCACTGCGTTCATCCACCTCTGGCCTGCTCGCCTCCCTACCACTGAGGAAGTACAGTTCCCGCTCAGCCCAGTCAAAACTGTTCGCTGCTCTGGCTCCCCAATGGTGGAACACACTCCCTCACGACGCCAGGACAGCGGAGTCAATCACCACCTTCCGGAGACACCTGAAACCCCACCTCTTTAAGGAATACCTAGGATAGGATAAAGTAATCCTTCTCACCCCCCCCCCTTAAAAGATTTAGATGCACTATTGTAAAGTGGCTGTTCCACTGGATGTCATAAGGTGAATGCACCAATTTGTAAGTCGCTCTGGATAAGAGCGTCTGCTAAATGACTTAAATGTTAAATGTTAAATGTTTTGACTTTGCCATGATGTCAAGCAAAGAGGCACCGAGTTTGAAGGTAGGCCTTGAAATACATCCACAGGTACACCTCCAATTGACTCAAAAGATGTTTATTAGCCCATCGGTAGCTTCTAAAGCCAGGCAGTCAACTTAGTGTATGTAAACTTCTGACCCACTGGAATTGTGATAGTGATTTATAAGTGAAATAATATGTCTGTAAACAATTTTGGAAAAATTACTTGTGTCATGCACAAAGTAGATGTCCTAACAGACTTGCCAAAACTGTAGTTTGTTAACAAGAAATTTGTGGAGTGGTTGAAAAACACATTTCAATGACTCCAATCTAAGTGTATGTAAACTTCCGACTTCAACTGTACATTCGTCGTCATTATGTTGACTTGATTGTCTCCCTTTCATCACCCCTTAGACCAACCAGTTTTTAAAAAATATGGTAATAATCAACAGTGTTTGCATTACATTTACATTTAAGTCATTTAGCAGACGCTCTGTTTGGGATTGCCCCCAGCCCAATATCTAACACCAGATCTGGAAGGATACAGCCCTTGATCATGACTTTCAGTTCGATTACATTACACATAAGAGTCACTGGACGAAGGAGTCTTCTGTAGGGGGTGTTTTGTTAAGCGTTGCGGCGCATCACTTGCGGCATGGTTTTCGAAGCATAAGTTGCTTATCTTTCATATCAGTGAGAAAAAAGGTTAAACAGAACATGTAAGGTCCTTGGACTAAGGAGTAATGTTAGGCTCCTTTAGTCCAATATTGGTCTAAGAAGGATATAGCCTTTACCCTTGGTGGATGGAATAAATATAGAGATACATAATGTGATGTCATTGTCCCTGAACATCTTGAACCTTGAAAATGTGCAACATCATAAAGTTTTAGTGTAGCACTATATAAAATCATGTGATATGACCTCATCCACAGTGCCAACTAGAATTTGAGATGGGTTTTGTAGAATTAGAATAGACCAATTTCAGATTGACCATGATTTAATGGCAATTTAACTGCATCTGTACCATATGACCTAGTCCAATATAATAGTAATCAACTTGTCCAACATCTGTAATTCTTGTCCAGTAGCCCATTTAACCTGGTAGGCCAGATCACTAATCTGATCTGGCCACAGTCGCATGAAAGGGACTGTCCTTGCCAAGCAACCCTCAGGTGGTGGAGTCACATACTCTCCACAGTTAAACACAGTGGAAATCAACAACAGAGCTGACCCTTGTAAAGTGACAAAGGTTACTCAGGCTCCACTGATTATTACACGTGTGGGGCCCTACTCCAAATAGGCTGTGGATATTAAAACAATGAGGAAAATAACGTAAGACCTACGATAAACGAGACCTACTCATAACAGTCAATAATGAACACCTTACCAGCAGTGTCCCAAATTGAGATATTGTAGGGTCCCCACTGTTTGAGGAAAAACGCCCCTCCGACGGTGCTCATGGTGTCTTTAAACTTCCTATCCATGTACCTGTGGAGCAGTGAGGTCTTCCCAACGTTCATGTCACCCAGAATGACAACCTTGACATCGGGCTTCCTCATCTTGGAAAGCTCGGGCATGGTTATTGCCCCACGCCGCTTGGCAGCCTTCCTCAGCCGTGTAGCAGACACTCCAAACTAACTTTGCTTTACTTTCCTTTAGTTTACGGATAAAGAGCAATGTAGGTACAGATTGCCATTAAAAAACATAGCTACTTAACATAAACAGATTAAAACACACATACATCGTCCTTGGTCTTCGATATTACTGAAGCGATTATCAATACGATCTAACAAGCACGACTAATCGGAAGAACACCGACCTTCCCTCTCTCGTCCACTTGTTGAAAGTGAATTTCAAAGTTGTGGTAAAACCGGAAGTTGATTTAAACACTTGGGGAGGTTCGAACATGAGGTGCACTTGATTTAGCTCGAATTGCGTTCCTTGAGGGCAAATCATATATATTTTTAATGAACACCACTGCGCGCAGGAGAGCAAATCGAGCAAAACTTACAATGTAAGTGTAACATTCGACTTTTCAATGACGTAAACAAATTACAACTCAATAGGACATTCAATATCCTATGTATAATGGACGTCTATCTGTGAACTTCACCCTATATTGAATTGCATAAAGTACCTCTGCTTCTTTAAGAGTTTAAAAAACCAATCAGATTCCAGTGTCATATCACAGATAGAACAATCTTTGGTGAGTTTGGTCATATCTCCTCGCAACCCACTTCCTGTTTTGGTTTGGGCTCTTTTTAGCAGCTTTCATGATCCCAGTGACGCATCTCTCTATCCTATTTTCAGCAGTAACGCACAGTTCGTGCCTAGGTAAGACCTGTCAGTGTGAGTGCGCGCTGTCTGTGACACCTAATACAACTGTTTATCTAGTGGCACTAAATAGGCTCGCAAGGGCATGTCAGAATCATGCAAAATGGAAGTTGGATGGTTGTATTTGCCTCAGTACTGTTGCGCTGACGATTATTGTAACACTTCTGTATCTAAACGAGGAAGGTATAGTAAAAACAGCTAATACTGTACTTTAACATTACACCCCTGGCACTATAATTGTATAAATCACAATAATCACTGAATTCATTTAGTTCCTTTAGGACCCAGCAGAGCTCCTCGGTGTCTATCCCTGTGATGTAGTACACAATCTGCCCCTGACGTTTGTGTTGTGGTGTACTGGTAGGGATCTATAATCATTAAGCTTTGCAGACTGTGGAACACACTAATCTCCATTATATGAAAGTGTATTGTCTGAAACTCAACATCAGGTTGCTGAATGTGCGCCTTCCATGTCTAGGTAAATTGTTACCTGGTATCAATCTCAGTCTGAATGTCGAGCTTCGAGGTTTGATGCGGGCTGTTGCTAGCTAGCTAGATAGCTAACGTTAGGACATTTCACTAGCAGAATTGCTAGCTAACTTTTTTTGGTTTTTGGTTTTCAAACTTCTGCATGCTTTAAAATATCAATCACGTTGAACTCGCGCCTAATTATGCTCGCCATTTCAACACGGGGCTTTCTGTGGTCGGATGTCGAGACCAGAACCTTGCTTAACATCTGGGGCGAGCAGGACATCCAGACAGCGTTGGATGGAAACTTCAGAAACAGTCATGTCTACCGCGACGTCGCCCGAAGGTTGGGAGAGATGGGGTTCGAAAGAACCCCAGAGCAGTGTAGGGTGCGAATCAAAAGCCTGAAAAGGCAGTTCCTCCTGGCCAAGGAGGGTAACCTGAGGAACAATGGACAATACCACAAGATCTGCAAATTCTACGATGCCATGGAGAGGATCCTGAGCAGCCGTCCCCAGATTGACCCCCAGGAGCTGCTAGACAGTGGGGCTGTGGGGGATGAGACCATGGATGGGACAGAGGAGGAAGAGGACACAGACCCTCCACAGCACCCATACCTGGAGAGCACAGGGGAATGCTCCTATCCAGAGACCCAAGTGAAGATGGAATACCCTCCCATCCCTATCCCTGTGACCGTGGGAAATGGTAAGTACCATTTATATGGCATGTTGTTACATTGTTATCATATTGTATGCAGATACTACCACAGTCACAGCCCTCAAAACCTTAATCCACTTTCCTCCACAGGCACCACAGTCAGACAGACCAGCAGCAGCCAGTCAGCTAGTGGGCCCTCCTCCAGCCGACCCAAGCGGCCCAAGAAGCGGCACGCCGACCTGCCCCTGGACAGTCTGATGGAGCGATTCCTGGAGCAGAGTGCTGCGGCAGAGCAGAGCTTCTACCAGTTGGAGGAGCAGCGTCTGCAGGTCGAGGACCGGCGACGAGAGGCTGAACATGCCCGCGAGCTCCACATGCTCCAGGTGTTGGGACAGATGTTCTCCAGCATCGCTACCAGAAACCCTGTCGCCCCCGCAACCACAGCAATGCCGCCTGCTCGGAATACCATGGAGTCTACCATGCAGCCCGGTGTGCCGATGTCCGCCTCCAGCCATATGATGCGTGGTCGTTCGTGTCACCTCCGAGGCCGCTCGCCCCAATCCCAGGCTGAGTGGCCCAGCTACCACACTCAGCCACAGTCCAACGCAGGTTCTCAGACTTTAGGTATTCACTTCTCTCACTCAGTTGGCCTGTGTTTGAGCAATGGCCAGCCCTGGTGAGACTGCCTGTCGAAAAGCAGGTCAAACAGAACTGAATAATGCGGAAACAGATGCACAAAGATGTCTAAGCCTAAAAGCACACAACACACAAGCAGCTAGTGCAGGGAAGCTACACATTTTAAGGAGAACTCTGAATACTTCTCTCTTTTCTTTCTCAGTCATCGAGCGCTCCTTCTCCCTTGGGACAGCCACACGCACAGGCATGGATGATATCCTTCCACTGGTGAAAAATATAGTCCCTCCATTGACATCTAAAAAGCACAAAGGCCAAGACGGGCGGATTGGGATTATTGGGGGATGTCAAGAGTAAGTGACCCAACCCAACTCCACCATCAACTTTGATTTCTAAGTGAAGGTTTTCTGCCTTATACCAATATTGTGAGGTCACCAAAGTAATTTACCATTTTTCTCTCCTCTTTGTGTCCTTTCATTCCATCCACCCTTCCTTCTGACAATTGTTCTTGTCATGGTAAGGTATACAGGAGCTCCGTACTTTGCTGCTATTTCTGCATTGAAAGTGGTAAGCACACAGTAGCTTTATTGGTTCTGTGTCATTTGTTCTCTGCTGGAGACATTGATATAATAAAACCTCTGTCACTTCTTAGGGGGCCGACCTGTCACACGTGTTCTGCACGAAAGACGCAGCGATAGTGATCAAATCCTACAGTCCGGAGCTCATAGTTCATCCTGTGCTGTAAGTTACATCTTAAAAGCCAATGTATACACCTTCCTAATAATGAGTGGCACCCCCTTTTGCCCTTAGAACAGCCTCAATTCGCCTGGGCATGGACTCTACAAGGTGTCGAAAGCGTTCCCCATGAATGCTGGCCCATGTTGACTCCAATGCTTCCCACAGTTGTATCAAGTTGGCTGGATGTTCTTTGATAGAAGGGGAAACTGTTGAGTGTGAAACACCCAGCAACATTGCAGTTCTTGACACCCTCAAACCGGTGTGCTTGGCACCTGCTACCACTTCAATATTTTGTCTTCCTCATTCATCTGAATGGCACACACATACAATCCATGTCTTAATTGTGTCAAGGCTTAAAAATATTTATTTAACCTGTCTCCCTCCTTAATCTATACTGATTGAAGTCGATTTAACAAGTGACATCAATAAGGGATCATAGACTGACCAGGTGAATCCCAGTGAAAGCTATGTCATTGAAATGGCAGATGTTCCTAATGTTTTGTACACACAGTGTTTGTAAACTGTGTATATGATGTTGATGATAACTGTGTACACAGGGACAGCCCCAATGCAGTGGAGGAGATAGAGAAATGGCTCCCCAGACTCCATAGCCTGGTGGTGGGACCGGGGCTAGGCAGAGACGACAAGCTGCTGAAAAACGCCAAGGCACGTGGGACACTGAATATATATATATATACGCACACGCACGCAGTCAATTTTAGATTAGACAGTCCACGTGATATTACCAGTGTTCTTATGAGTCTTTTTCTTTAGGAAGTAATTGAGAAGTCCAAAGCAAGAGATATCCCTATAGTTATTGATGCAGTAAGTACTGTACACAAAACCAATTTTTGCTTTGGTAGTAGATTTAAAAAATGTTTTTTTTTTAAATATATATATATATATTACAAGGATGTTCAGTGATTGTGTGTGTTCCACCAATAGGATGGGCTGTGGCTGGTTGCTCAGCAGCCATCAGTCATCCAAGGGTACCAGAAGGGCATCCTGACTCCCAACTACATGGAGTTCACCCGGTTGTATGAGGCTATGGTGAGTCTGCCAGTGCTAGCGCAGTGTGTGTGTTTGTTCATTATTAACCCTCTGTGTTTTCAGTACCATGAGCCTCTGGATAGCAGTGACCATCAGAGGAGTGCCATGGAGCTCAGTGTTGCCATGGGCAACCTGACCGTGGTGCTCAAGGGGGAGGAAGACCTAATCACCGACGGTAACAAGGGTTAGTGTTACAAACACACACAGCTACACTCAGAGTAAGTGCTACACTCACAAATATTCCTGTAAAAAAATCTGACGGTGTTTCTGTGGTGTCCAGTGATCTTGTGCAGACAGGAGGGCAGCGGGCGGCGGTGTGGGGGGCAAGGAGACCTCCTATCTGGCTCTCTGGGAGTGCTGGCACACTGGGCATACGCCTCCTCAGCAGACATGACCAAAAGGTACCATATTTATCTCATCATTTTGTCATTAAACACTGACACGACCAAAATGAATATAGCTTTATGATAACATATCGTCGCTGTATGATGAAAAACCTCGTCATTCAATTTTCATGTATTGAAAGCAGTAACTTTCATCAATGTGCTCCAAACATTTGACTCTAGGACCAAGAACATTTATTCAAAATAGCTTCTGAAGTTTTGAAATAGTATGTTTTGTTAATTGTAAACGAAAGCAATTTTTTCCATTTCCTGAATTTAAAAAAATATGTTTTTGTAGCATATGTAACCTAGTTGGTGTAATTTTAAAGTGTATTCGTCATTAATCTAACTGTTATGTATTCTCCAATCTCTTCTTCTGCCTAAGTGTGAACCCATCAGTGGTGGCAGCTTTTGGGGCCTGTTCTCTGACCAGACAGTGTAACAAACAGGCCTTTCACAAACATGGCCGAGCCACCACCACCACAGACATGATCCAGGAGATCAGCTCTGCCTTCAAAAAACTATTTGAGAGTTGAGAACAGTCTATAGGAGCAGAGTCCAAGATAAACTCACATACATATGTACTGTACATACACTATATATACAAAGGTATGTGTACACCCCTTCAAATGAGTGAATTTGGCTATTTCAGCAACACCGTTGCTGACAGGTATATAAAATCGAGCACACAGCCAGGCAATCTCCATAGACCAACATTGGCAGTAGAATGGCCTTACTGAAGAGCGTGGCACCGTCATAGGATGCCACCCTCCCAACAAGTCGGTTCATCAAATTTCAGTTTGACGAACAGGTGTCCACATACTTTTGGTCATGTAGTGTACTGTACATGTATACATAAAGTATTACATTCATACACACAAACAACCCTTTCTTCCATGGGAATCCAACTATCAATGTAGCTAGTCTTTACCTCAGACAGAAAAGCTAAAGCCCGGAAGTGAATCCGATCGCGCCTGTCGACAATGTGCCATTTAAAGGTAGTTTCCGATTGAGTCAACATTTGCATCGTTTTACCATGAATGCAATATTCACAAGCGCGGTAACATTGCCTTTAAAAGCTGCATTGTTGACAACCCTCGACCGGATTGAGTTCATAAGAAATAATTCACACAAAAAAGAATGACTCCAACATATGAAACCACTTCTAGCATAATCACAAAAAGATGTTTGGGAGTGCTGCACTTTTTTTTGCCCACGCTACAGAAGGCTATATCGGTTCGCTAATGCGGACTCGTAAAGGTCCAGTGCGGTACTTTAGTGAAAAAACTCAATTTAAAAAATGCATTAATTAACTACTACTTCCCACTGGTATGACTCATAGTTTATTTGTGCTCAATAAGCTATAGACCTTGATTATTTTTTTTACATTGATGAATTAATTTTGGCTATGTTGTCTCTCATACACTGGACCCATTGAAACAAAAAATTACAATGCAATATCTCCTTTACACTGGAGTCTTATTTTCTTAGTGTCTCCTTTGCTATTCAAAAAAGTGTGAAAGCCAGCACTTCATAATTAATGGGTCACATGTGGGTGAGCTGAGATTACACACCTTAATATCAGACTACCCAATGTACACATACTGTAACACCCTGAGCAATACCTGGTGAAAGTTAGAGAATACAATTATTTAGAATCTGTTATTTGTTTCCAGACAGTTAATCATATTCCATAATGACATTCCTGTCTTTACTGTCATCAATAATATAATCTAAGTGATTATGTGTTGTCTCCTGTTTTTGGCAACCACCCTATATTAAAATGTTGGAGTTCACTTATGTTGTATGTCTTTACTCTTCATCGTTCGCTTTTTCAGTCTTCTATCGCCCTAACAGTGTAGCAGAGAGTTGGTCTATACAATGTCTGTCTTGCTCAAACAGTACGAACATGTGCAACTGTAACTAGCTAAATTGTAACATCAAGCAGGGACCATTTTCACTAGATCTGCATCACTGTACTAATTACATGTTTTAAAACGACTGCCTAAAGGATCTAAACTCACTGAAGGAAATTACCAATGGCAGATATGTTTCTGATATGATGCGCATGCGCATACACATGTACAGTTCTCCACGTTGGACCAGACGCAATCAATACATAGTTGAGTTACAAGATTCTCCAGTTGGATTGAATACATTGTATGAAGTTCATTAAACGGCAAATATAAAGTTGCTGGTGAGTAAGAATTGCTCGCTAGTTGCGTAGCTTCATTTTTCGTGTTCAGACAATAATTAGTTTGAAGGCTAAACTCACTGCTAGCTAGCTGACGTTAGTTCGCTTCCAGGCTGTTAGCTCGTTTATGGGAAAGCTAGGTAAGCTAACAGTAGTAACGTTGGCGTGTCAAAAGTAAGCTGAGGGAGTTTGCTAGATGCATCTTTTTTAAATAAAAGTTCAACGCATATCTTTAGGATTATGAGTTTCGGATGTTCTGTGTAACATATCTCTCATTTCGTTGTGGACAGCTTTGTGTGGACTTCGACAGAAGAACATGCTAAATCCGGCAAACGGTGACCCGGTCCACGTCGTTACAAATTATGTGGAAGAATATTTGGACTTGGTGGAATCACTACCATTCGACCTACAGAGGAGCGTGTCTCTTATGAAAGAAATTGACGCAAAATACCAAGGCAATTTGTTCACATTTCATCCACCGACTGTATACATACCTCTAATCATAATGTAGCTAGCTAACGTTAGCCAGCGAAACTGTTAGCCCAGCTAATTTACGTTAGCTACAGTAACTTAGTAGGTACCAAGCACCTGGCTACTGCTGGCATTCAGCTGTACCAGCTTGTGCATGCATCAGTAATGCAGTTGGAATAGTAGATACCCTTTTATTCACATCTTGTCACTAAGTTATGTACATACTTTGGAACATATATAGTTAATGTATTTAGCTAGCTACAGTAAAACTATTGTTTACCTAATTAACTATTGTTTTTCACTTTTCTAATGTGCCATGTTTCTTACATAAAAAAAATGTAACTAGGCGTGCATAATTTGTTTTTCTCAGATGTCCTGCAGGAGCTGGATGATGCTTATGAGCGCTACCGTCGGGAGTCCGACCCTCTCCAGCGGCGCAGAATGCAGCTGTCCATCCAGAGAGCTCTCATCAGCAGCCAGGAGCTAGGAGATGAGAAGATCCAGATTGCTGGGCAGATGGTGGGTAAACGTGGCTGGCTGCCTGTATACTTTGCTCAATTCCTGTCCAGTTTGAAAATAACAATAATATATAGATGAGGTAGCCCCACATTGGTCACTCTCCTTGACCAACCTATGTTACCCCACTGATCACAACCCACACTGTATAAAAAATAAACCCTGTATTGTCCCAGGTGGAATTGGTGGAGAACCGTAGCCGGCAGGTGGACTGGCATTCTGAGCTCCTCCACACCTCCCAGGAGATCCCAGAGATCCATGTACCCACATCAACTGCTATGACGACGACTACAGCCTCCATGTCAACGTCAGCAGTGACAACCACACCGGGCAAAGTGGGTCACCACGACAAGAGGCGTGATGAGGCAACGCCAGGCTCAGTCGGTGGAGGGGAAAAGTCTGGCGGGAAACGTTCGCGGCGGCAGAAGAACGGAGAGAACCGGGAGAGCTATGGAGGCATGGATCATGGTGATGAGGCGGGCATGGGGGCAGCCAGGGAAAAGAGGGCCAAAATGTCATCGTCCAAGAAGAAGAAGAGGTCAAAGGGCAAATCAGAGAGGGAGGTGTCACCCCCAGACCTGCCCATCGACCCAGATGAGCCCACCTACTGCCTGTGTGAACAGGTGTCTTACGGCGAGATGATTGGCTGTGATAATGACGAGTGTCCCATTGAATGGTTCCACTTCTCCTGTGTGGGGCTACATCACAAGCCCAAGGGGAAGTGGTTCTGCCCCAAATGCAGGGGTGAGAATGAGAAGATCATGGACAAGGCCCTGGAGAGGGTGAAGAAGGAGAGGGCCTACAACAGGTAGCTGCTCTACCCTGCCCAGTGAACGTGGTTTGTGATCATGTTAATTTTGTTTTTTGTTGTATTTTCTACTCCCAATTAGTATCAATGCTGTTTGAAAATGAAGAATTGGGGCCTCCCTAGTGGTACATCAGTCTAAGGCGTCACTACAGACCCGGGTTCAATCCCAGGCTGTGTCGCAGCCGGCCGTGACCGGGAGACCCATGAGGCGGCACACAATTGTCCCAGCGTCTCCGGGTTAGGGGAGGCTTTGGCCGGCCGAGATGTCCTTGTCCCATCGCTCTCTTGTCGCTAGTTGTACGGTGTTTCCTCCAACACATTGGTGCGGCTGGCTTCCGGGTTAAGCAAGCAGTGTGGCTTGGCAGGGTTGTGTTTTGGAGGACGCATGGCTCTCGACCTTCGCCTCTTCCGAGTCTGTACGGAATTGCAGCAATGGGACAAGACTAACTACCAATTGGATATCACAGTTGGAGAATGGGTTAAAAAGTACAAATGAAGAATTAGAAAGAGGGACTTGTCATTTTAGTAAAGGCTGTACTGTAAAATGGACATCCTAGTTTAGTACCACTTGTTTAGAGCAGATATGTAATACAGATTATTGTATCATAGCCACACCAATGATTGTTGACGCTAGTGTATCATGCATGCAACCATACTAGCCATATTTCTCCATACGAACAAATAAAACATTTTAACCAAGATTGTGTGCCGAAAGTCATTCTAGACATGTACTATATTACAAGGTGGCTTACAGATATGAATGCAATGTGCTTCCTATGTTGAATTGTCTTTGCATCATCTGTATTTACCATGGGATGTGACTGCTGTTTGTTATAAGAGCCATTAGTAATAGGGCTGCTCTAGCAGCAAAAGTTGTTGACAGATGGTTAAATTGATAATACTCATGTTTGACTGATGGCATGGGGCCTGTAGTTGTGAGGACAGTCACTTGTGACACCAGTAAAAAAAAGTTATTTAAATGCATCTTGGCCTGGAGCCCATTGTTTCTGGTCCAATGGTAGTATTCTTGAAGGCCTTGGCATGTATATAATGAAATCCTTTGGTCCCTAGTCTGCTTACTGTGTCAAAAATAGCAAAGCAACAACTCATGTGTACACCACCATGCCATGTCTGTGATTCGTTTGATGTTTAAAGAGTTCCTTGCCAATAAACCATATTCTCATTAAGTTGGTGTCAAATGTCAATGCTGCAGAGGCATTAACTGATGGAAGTGTGCAGCTAGTTTCTCAGCATTGCAAGATGACCGATTTCACAGTATTTACCAGATAGCGAAAGCTAAATATAGAGGTGATGGATGACTACGGCAGGGAGCACATGGTTAACCAGCCAAGAGAAACATTACTACTGTCATATTAAAAGGTAGCTTTGACGACTTATTTACAATTGCTGAAAAAGTGACATGGTGGACAACCAGTGCAAAATCTGTACAATCAGGATGTATGTTCTATATACGAGTACTTACTGAACAGAGAACAAGAACACACTATCACTGTCATGCATGTAACAGAGCTCACAACACAAAGACAGGGTTTAAGCATGTGGGTCTAGTTCTGAATCAGGTTGTTTAAGGATGAACACACGCAACAATTTTCCAAAGAAAGGTAATGAGCTTGATAGCTCAGATGCTGCTTTGTAAAGTGAGCTTATGTATTAAAGGGTAATGGAAGCACACCAAAGAAAGGACCTACAAGAAGGTTAACATGATTAATTGATATTTCTTCCAAACATTACACATCATTCTAACTAATTTATTTCAGTGTGGGAAGGGAGGAGGCAGGTAATTGACGTCCAAAAATTGTCCTCAATTGAAGACGGTGGCGACAAAAACAAGATTCACCACATAAGTCCCCTGATAAGCCAAAACAGGAGAGAGACATAGAAAAAATAACAAAAACTCCACTCCAAGCGTGTTAGGAAAAAAACATTTAAACAAGGGACAGGTAAAGTGCATAAATATGTCAAATTAAAATGGAGGAAGAAACAAAAAAAATCTAAATTAAGATGTACTACTCAAACTCGTACTACTCAAACTCGCATCACACACAGCTCAGCGCTGGTGATAGAGAAGGCCAGAAGGGAGAGGATGTGGTCAACTGTCCCTCCAGCTCTGTTCTACAATGGCCGACACACGCTTCTCGTACTCCCTCTTGTTTTCTTGGTAAAGCTGGGCCGCCTGACTGTTGGCTGGGCTGTTGGGGTTTGGTTCGTCTAGCAGAGACTGGAAGAAGGGAAGGGAGCAAGGTGATGAATAATGAGCCAACTGAGTAGACGAGACAGGCTTTCTACAGCACAGAGATCAAGACATAAAAGCGGGCATGCACCATGACACTTCAGGATGTTCAGTATGGGAAGTCTAACATCTGTTGTGTTTTATAATCTGCGTTGTCACAGTAGGACTAAATGTTGACAGGGAAGGGAGGATACATGGCATATAAAATGTATTATGGAAAACAAGATATATTTGCCTACCTGAATAGAGGTAAGAATGGATGACACATCATAGGTTGGACTCCATCGATTCTGCAGAATGTCTAGACATATACTGCCATCTGCATACACTGTAAATAAAACGGAAGGGTTAAAATAACATTAACCTTTGCAGTACTAACCATAATCAGGCTGTTTTGCTACTGTCGTTGTGACAACATACCATTTGGATGAAACATCTTTGACACAAATCGTACTGTGGGGGGTTTGTTAGGGTATTCTTCTGTGAACTCAACAGTAAGCTTAAATGTGCCTGGAACATAAAAGATGGGGTGGAAAGAAGAATTAGAACCATGGCTCTAGTTCATATCACTCATACTATCATGCAACAAAGAATGTTAGAAAACTTAGCATTTACAGGTGTTGTATTATCTGTAACACTGCCGGTAGATAAAACAGGAACTTGATGATTGACTGCTTTAGCCTACTTTATGTGAAATTGATCAAATCAACAATTACATCACACACAACCCGTAGCTCCGTAGAGTATGCAAACATAAAGAATGGGGTGCACAGTGCTGTACTCACCGTCCTCAAAAGGTGTCCCTTCTGGGCTGTAAAGGGAAATAAATATGTTTAAACGTTTTCTCTGTATGTGTGAAAAATGTTTCATTTCCCCGTAAATAAGTTAACAGATGAAGGAGGAACATTGTGATGAGCAGATGAATCACTTCACATTTTTGGGATCATTGGCCCAGAAAGGTATTGAAATTACCTTGATCTCACAGAATTACCAATAACTACGCTGACCAGCTGGCAAGTGTCTACAATGACATGTTCAACCTCTCCCTGATCCAGTCAGTAATACCTACACGTTAAGACCACCATAGTCCCTGTACCCAAGAATGCCATGGTAACCGTCTAAATGACTATCGCCCCATAGCACTCACATCTGTAGCCATGAAATCCCTTGAAAAGCTGGTAATGGCTCACATCAACACCATCACCCTGGACCCCTTCAAATCTGCATACCGCCCAAACAGATCCACAGATGATGCAATCTCTATTGCACTCCACACTAGAGGTGGACCGATTATTCGGCATGGCCGATTAGGGCTGATTTCAAGTTTTCATAACAAATCGGTAATCTGCATTTTTGGCCGATTACATTGCACTCCACGAAGAAACTGCGTGGCAGGCTGACCACCTGTTACGCGAGTGCAGTGTCAAAAGGACCTTGGGGCTGCAATGAGCCAAGGTAAGTTGCTAGCTAGCATTAAACTTATCTTGTAAAAAACAATCAATCTTCACGTAACATATCACATATCTTCACATTCCGCAGGCAGCCGAGGGGAAATGGAGGAAAACTCGCCTCCCTGCGGACCTGGCAGATCTGGCATCCTTTCACTCCCTCCTCTCTACATTTTCCTCCTCTGTCTCTGCTGCTAAAGCCACTTTCTACCACTCTAAATTCCAAGCATCTGCCTCTAACCCTAGGAAGCTCTTTGCCACCTTCTCCTCCCTCCTGAATCCTCCTCCCCCCTCTCTACAGATGACTTCGTCAACCATTTTGAAAAGAAGGTCGACGACATCCGATCCTCGTTTGCTAAGTCAAACGACACCGCTGGTTCTGTTCACACTGCCCTACCCTGTGCTCTGACCTCTTTCTCCCCTCTCTCTCCAGATGAAATCTCGCGTCTTGTGACGGCCGGCCGCCCAACAACCTGCCCGCTTGACCCTATCCCCTCTCTTCTCCAGACCATTTCCGGAGACCTTCTCCCTTACCTCACCTCGCTCATCAACTCATCCCTGACCGCTGGCTACGTCCCTTCAGTCTTCAAGAGAGCGAGAGTTGCACCCCTTCTGAAAAAACCTACACTCGATCCCTCCGATGTCATCAACTACAGACCAGTATCCCTTCTTTCTTTTCTCTCCAAAACTCTTGAACGTGCCGTCCTTGGCCAGCTCTCCCGCTATCTCTCTCAGAATGACCTTCTTGATCCAAATCAGTCAGGTTTCAAGACTAGTCATTCAACTGAGACTGCTCTTCTCTGTATCACGGAGGCGCTCCGCACTGCTAAAGCTAACTCTCTCATCCTTCTAGACCTATCGGCTGCCTTCGATACTGTGAACCATCAGATCCTCCTCTCCACCCTCTCCGAGTTGGGCATCTCCGGCGCGGCCCACGCTTGGATTGCGTCCTACCTGACAGGTCGCTCCTACCAGGTGGCGTGGCGATAATCTGTCTCCTCACCACGCGCTCTCACCACTGGTGTCCCCCAGGGCTCTGTTCTAGGCCCTCTCCTATTCTCGCTATACACCAAGTCACTTGGCTCTGTCATAACCTCACATGGTCTCTCCTATCATTGCTATGCAGACGACACAATTAATCTTCTCCTTTCCCCCTTCTGATGACCAGGTGGCGAATCGCATCTCTGCATGTCTGGCAGACATATCAGTGTGGATGACGGATCACCACCTCAAGCTGAACCTCGGCAAGACGGAGCTGCTCTTCCTCCCGGGGAAGGACTGCCCGTTCCATGATCTCGCCATCACGGTTGACAACTCCATTGTGTCCTCCTCCCAGAGCGCTAAGAACCTTGGCGTGATCCTGGACAACACCCTGTCGTTCTCAACTAACATCAAGGCGGTGGCCCGTTCCTGTAGGTTCATGCTCTACAACATCCGCAGAGTACGACCCTGCCTCACACAGGAAGTGGCGCAGGTCCTAATCCAGGCACTTGTCATCTCCTGTCTGGATTACTGCAACTCGCTGTTGGCTGGGCTCCCTGCCAGTGCCATTAAACCCCTACAACTCATCCAGAACGCCGCAGCCCGTCTGGTGTTCAACCTTCCCAAGTTCTCTCACGTCACCCCGCTCCTCCGCTCTCTCCACTGGCTTCCAGTTGAAGCTCGCATCCGCTACAAGACCATGGTGCTTGCCTACGGAGCTGTGAGGGGAACGGCACCTCAGTACCTCCAGGCTCTGATCAGGCCCTACACCCAAACAAGGGCACTGCGTTCATCCACCTCTGGCCTGCTCGCCTCCCTACCACTGAGGAAGTACAGTTGCCGCTCAGCCCAGTCAAAACTGTTCGCTGCTCTGGCCCCCAATGGTGGAACAAACTCCCCCACGACGCCAGGACAGCGGAGTCAATCACCACCTTCCGGAGACACCTGAAACCCCACCTCTTTAAGGAATACCTAGGATAGGATAAAGTAATCCTTCTCATCCCCCCCCTTAAAAGATTTAGATGCACTATTGTAAAGTGGCTGTTCCACTGGATGTCATAAGGTGAATGCACCAATTTGTAAGTCGCTCTGGATAAGAGCGTCTGCTAAATGACTTAAATGTAAAATGTAAACATAATCACTAGTTAACCTAGTAATATCATCAACCATGTGTAGTTAACTAGCTTGTCCTGCGTTGCATATAATCAATGCGGTGCATGTTCATTTATCATCGAATCACAGCCTACTTCAACTTTGCCAAAAGGGTGATGATTTAACAAAAGCTCATTCCCCAAAAAAGCACATTCGTTGCACAAATGTACTTAACCATAAACAGCTATGCATTTCTTAAAATCAATACACAAGTATATATTTTTAAACCTGCATATTTAGTTAAAATAAATGCATGTTAGAAGGCAATATTAACTAGGGAAATTGTGTCACTTCTCTTGCATTCAATGCAAGCAGAGTCAGGGTATATGCAACAGTTTGGCCACCTGGCTCATTGTGAACTGTGCTTCTTACTAACAAAGACCGTAATTCATTTGCCAGAATTTTACATGATTATGACATAACATCGAAAGTTGTGCAATGTAACAACAGCATATTTTGACTTAGGGTTGCCACCCGTTCGACAAAATACAGATTGGTTTCTTATTACACTGAAAGAATAAACGCTTTGTTTTCAAAATTATAGTTTCCGGATTTGACTATATTAAATGACCAAAGGCTCGTATTTCTGTGTGTTTATTATAATTCGGTCTATGATTTGATATTTTATAGAGCAATCTGAGCGGTGGTAGGCAGCAGTAGGCTCGTAAGCATTCATTCAACGTTTGCCAGCAACTCTTAGCAATGCTTGAAGCACAGCGCCGTTTATAAATTCAAGCCGATCAACTGCCGAGATTAGGTTGTCAATACTAAAGTGCCAATAAGAACATCCAATAGTCAAAGGTATATGAAATACAAATGGTATAGAGAGAAATAGTCGACGCGTCATAATTCCTATAATAACTACAACCTAAAACTTCTTAACTGTGAATATTGAATAACTGGGAATATTGAACCACCAGCTTTCATATGTTCTTAGCAAGGAACTTAAACATTAGCTTTTTTTCTACATGGCACATATTGCACTTTTACTTTACTTTCTTCTTTTACTTTCTTCTCTTTGCATTATTTATTTGAGACTAAATATAATTTATTTATGTATTATATTAAGTTAAAATAAAAGGGTTCATTGTTCATTCAGTATTGTTGTAATTGTCATTATTACAAATATATATAAAAATCGTATGATTAGTCGGTATCTGCTTTTTTGGTCCACCAATAATCGGCATTGAAAAATCATAATCGTTCGACCTCTAGTATAGAGGTCCTGGATGACAGGAAGTTTAGCCCCAATGATGTACTGGGCCGTTCGCACTACCCTCTGTAGTGTCTCAATTTTTATTACTATTTACTTTTTAACACCGCATTGTTGGGAATGGGCTCATAAGTACTTCACGGTAAAGTCTACGCCTGTTGTTTTTGGCGCATGTGACCAATAAAATATGATTTGAAACTACCAAGACAAAAGGCTGTTTCTGAACCCTAACTCTGCAATATTTGCTGCCAGAGCATGGGGTTATAAATAATATTACACAGAAAATCTGTGACAGTCTGAATGTGCACCTCTGACCGCTTGCGCTTCGCCATCTTACCCGAATATGACTGCATTCCACACCATTATGTTGTTTTCGGAAGGGGCACCACTGACGCCAGCCGGAGGGTCTTCTTGTAACCTATGGGGCCCGAGAAAAACAACTTTAGTTCCGTGTCAAAATTGCTTGCTACCTAGCTAATATATACTTATTAACCCTATTTTCAAACTGATAGTTATTTTACAAATTGACACATTACTGAATTCACTCTTACTTGCAATATTATCAACCAATGCAGAAGCCCATAAAAGTGTTAATGCTACTTAGCTAGCTCAACGTACTCCCCTGTACAGTAGGTGGTGGTTACACACCTTATGAGTGTGGTCTGCCAATAAACCTCAAAGAAGGGACGGGACGTAAGTGGGAAGATGGCGGAAGTGGATGCAGAGTTTGAATCAAGCAGCACGTTGAGCAAATTTGGTTGAAGACAAATGTTCCGAATGGACAACAGTAGTATTGAAAACTGGAACGAAGAGGAAATTGTGTACAATTGGATTGGAGGATACGTGTATGAATGATAATGAATCGCTTCTTGTTGGGATGCGTTTGTTGAGCAAGGATGCATATGTGAGAAACCCATTTGAGGTGTCAAATGGTGAAGTACACGCTTGGAAGTCTGAGAGTGACCAGTAGTGTTTTTATTTTGATTAATTGTATTTCTGAAGAGTAGAGGAAGATTGCTGTGGGCCTAGAAAGAATCCGGACAACAGAATTTGTGTGTTCTGAACTTCGCAGTAGAGCACCTGTCAACCAAGTCATCTCAGGGGTGACGACAGATGTTCAGGTGGAATACCTGAATTGAATTCCTGGTGTGGTTGATGCACAGCGTCTGATCCCCTGGGTGAACAAGAAGAACGTCTGTCGGGCCTGTTGTTTTTTGATAAAGAGCAATTACCTACGCTTGTGAAGCTTGGTTATGTAAAATACGCAGTAAGAGCTTTCACCTGAGTGTAAGGATGTAAAAGATTTGGCCATTTTTCAAGTGTTTGGACATAAGGCTCGACATCTGAAAACTTGCATGGGGTACTGGCACCGGAAGACCCGCCCTCACCAGGTTCCCCTTGAGCCTGTGTAGGGAACAGATCTGTTTTATTTTATTTTTTTACAGAAAATGTGTTTATTTTATTTTGGTAGTTTGTTCACTTTTTGGGGGAAACCCTATTTCCACCCCGCATTATGGCGGGATGCACATTCAATTGTGTGTTCGCCAATATACCATAAAAGAAACTAAACGTCAGTCACAAACCGTAACGGTTAACATTATGCAATTCAAGCACGGGACATCGCAAAACCAACCTGAGTAATCTTATGACGTATTGTTAATCTAACCCAGTTTCACTTGCAAGTGAGCTATAGTGACTCGCATTGGGAGACCAAGTTGTTTTCTTCGCTAGCTAATCTGTAGCCAAGTATTGGCTGGCAAGCTAAATAATTCACGTAGTTGACTGTTTTAGAGTTCGACGACTTTCTCGGCATGAGCTATTTTCAAACGCAACATTACACATTTGAGAATTGTAAACTAGGTAAACCCCAAAATGTCAGGAAACAGACGGCTGTGTGACTTGCTAGTTAACGTTTGCTAGCTTGCTTGGTAACCTTCACTGACTAGCTTTGCTAGTTAGCTTCTTCAGACATCAATAACACCATCCGTGAAAAATGTTCATCTCACCGTTTAAAATCTCTCATCAATCGTCTTCTTGCCGGAGTAGACATCGTAAACTAAATATATAACGGTAACACAAATGTACTGCTTTATTTACAACAAAAGTGTCTATAATATAGCTAGTTAATGTTGGGTTTACGACAACATTCAGCTCTCTTTATTTCCACTGCCGCCTCGGTGAAACGATATCCTCCGAGTCCTACCCTAGCCGCTGGTAAGTGGAATATTAGGCGATACCACTTCAGCTAATAGGGGACGTTTTCGTAGTCTTCTAAAGAAAACCGAGACGTACGATAATTTAGGTTTTAATATAATTTTGCTTTATTGTATTACATTTGTATTGATAAACGATGTAATACGTATCTATTGACTTAGTCTCACCTTATTTTTTATTTGAGACCGTGTTTGACGGGGGGCGTGGTTACGGGGACGTTTGTAAGGTTAGCATTTGTAAGGTTAGGTAAAAAATAAAACTCCAGCTATGAACCTCGGTCTTGGAGACAGGTGACAAACGGGTGTTCGCACAGGTGAAATAGTGGGCATTTTCCAGATACAAAGGGAGCGGAGAGGAATACCATATTCATTAAGTTTACCCAGTACTAGGACATTTTTGAAAAAATCATTCGTAGCCTCAGGCAGGAGGCTGAGCCGAGGCCGCAAGTGGATCTTCCAACAAGGCTATAACCCCAAGCACACATTAACATCTACAATGAAATAATAATTGACCACAAAATCAACAGTTTGCAATGCCCCTCTGTCTCTGGACTTCGAACCCCATTCAAAACCTGGGGTTTGAAATGAAGAGGGCAGTCCAAAAAGGGAGACTATGTATATCAAAGATCTGGAAAGATTCTGTATGGGGGAATGGTCAAAGAGCCCTCCCAATGTGTTCTCCAATCTCATATTTTCTTCTCGAAAAAGGATGTGTCGGTCTATCCTCACAAGGTAAGGTATTGAAAACAGGTGTCAATTTTAACCCCTATAATTCCGGTCAAACGTTTTAGAACACCTACTCATTCAAGGGTTTATATTTATTTTTACTATTTTATACATTGTAGAATAATAGTGAGGACGTCAAAGCTATGAAATAACACATGGAATCATGTAGTAACCAAAAAAGTGTTGAACAAATCCAAATATATTTTATATTTGAGATTCTTCAAATAGCCACCCATTGCCGTGATGACAGCTTTGCACACTCTTAGCATTCTCTCAACCAGCTTCACCTGGAATGTTTTTCCAATAGTCTTGAAGGAGTTCCCACATATGCTGAGCAATTGTTGGCTGCTTTTACTTCACTCTGCGGTCCGACTCACCACAAACCAACTCAATTTGTTTGACGTCAGGGGTTGTGGAGGCCAGGTCATCTGATGCAGCACTCCATCACTCTCATTCTTCGTAAAATAGCTCTTACACAGCCTGGAGATGTTTTGGGTCATTGTCCTGTTGAAAAACATATAATAGTCCCACTAAGCCCAAACCAGATGGGATGGTGTATCACTGCAGAATGCTGTGGTAGCCATGCTGGTTAAGTGTACATTGAATTCTAAATAAATCACAGTGTCACCAGCAAAGCACCCCCACACCATAACACCTCCTCCTCCATGCTTTACAGTGGGAAATACACATGCGGAGAGCATCCGTTCACCCACACCGCATCTCACAAAGACATGGCGGTTGGAACCAAAAATCTCCAATTTGGACTTCAGACCAAAGGACAAATTTCCACCGGTCTAATGTCCATTGCTTGTGTTTCTTGGCCCAAGCAAGTCTCTTCTTATTGGTGTCCTTCAGTAGTGGTTTCTTTGCAACAATTCAACCATGACGGCCTGATGCACACAGTCTCCTCTGAACAGTTGATGTTGATGTGTCTGTTACTTGAACTCTGTAAAGTATTTATTTGGGCTGCAATTTCTGAGGCTGGTAACTAATGAACTTCTCCTCTGCAACAGAGGCAACTCTGGGTCTTCCATTCCTGTGGCGGTCCTCATGAGAGCCAGTTTCATCATAGGACTTGATGGTGTTTGCGACTGCACTTGAAGAAACATTCAAAGCTTTTGAAATGTTCTGTATTGACTGACCATGACTTAAAGTAATGGACTGTTGTTTCTCTTTGCTTATTTGAGCTTTTCTTGCCATAACATGGATTTGGTCTTCTACCAAATACAACTGATTGGCTCAAACACATTAAGAAGGAAAGAAATTCCACAAATTAACAAGACACACCTGTTAATTGAAATGCATTGCAGGTGACTAGCTCGTGAAGCTTGGTTGAGAGAATGCAAAGCGTGTGCAAAACTGTCAAGGCAAAGGGTGGCTAATTGAAGAATCTCAAATATAAAATATATTTGGATTTGTTTCACACTTTTTTGGTATACATGATTCCATATGTGCTATTTCATAATTGCGATGGCTTCTATTACTCTACAATGTAGAAAATAGTAAAAATAAAGAAAATCCTTGAATGTGTAGATGTTCTAATACTTCAGACGGGTAGTGTAGGACATGCCTCTCACTAAATAGCAGAATGTCAACGTTCCTTCCTGTCCTAGGCTTACATTTTTTTGTATATTACCTTTATTTAACTAGGCAAGTCAGTTAAGAACAAATTCTTATTTTCAGTGACGGCCTAGGAAATGTGGGTTAACTGCCTTGTTCAGCGGCAGAAGGACAGATTTTTACCTTGTCAGCTCGGGGATTTGATCTTGGAACCTTTCGGTTACTAGTCCAAAGCTCTAACCACCTGGCTACCCGCCACCCCAGACTATGGTGACATACAGTGCATTCAGAAAGTATACAGACTCCCTTGACTTTGTCCAAATTTTGTTACGTTACAGCTTGTTCTAGAATTCATTAAATAGTTTTTTTCCCTGATCATTCTACACACAATACCCCATCATGACAAAGCAAAAACAGGTATTTAGACATTTTTACAAAACAACTGAAATATCACATTTACAGTACTCGGACCCTTTACTCAGTACTTTGTTGAAGCACCTTTTGTCAGCGATTACAGCCTTGTGTTTTCTTGAGTATGGCGCTACAAGCTTGGATCACCTGTATTTGAGGAGTTTCTCCCATTCTTCTCTCCAGATCCTCTTAATTAAGCTCTGTTGGTTAGATGAGGAGCGTCACTGCACCGCTATTTTCAGGTCTCTCCAGAAAGGTTAGATCGGGTTCAAGTCCAGGCTCTGGCTGGGCCACTCAAGGACATTCAGATACTTGTCCCGAAGCCACTGCTGCGTTGTCTTGGAGTTGAAGGATTTTCATCAGTAATGACTAAATAATGTATACATTTAACGTAGAATTATAACTAATATAATTCTATCCTGTCTGATAAAGAATGATTCTACATAGGCAAAGAGGAAGTGTTAACAGACAAATTGTGACCACTGTGAAACCGATATTAGGAAGAAAGTCTCCCCACCCAAGGCGGGGAGAAACCGTTAGCAATATGTGTGTGTGCCAGTGGCCATCGAAGGTGAGCATTTGCCCACTGAAGTTGGGCACAATGCCAAACTGCAGTCAGGTCAACACCCTGGTGAAGACGACAAGCACGCAAATGAGCATCAGTTTCTGACAGTTTGCGCAGATATTCTTCAGTTGTGCAAAGCCAGTTTCCTCAACTGTCTGGGTGGCTGGACTCAGACAATCCGCAGGTGAAGAGGCCGGATGTGGAGGTCCTGGGCTGGCGTGGTTAAACGTGGTCTGCGGTTGTGAGACCAGTTGAACGTACTGCCAAATTCTCTAAAACGATGTTGGAGGTGGCTTATGGTAGAGAAATTAACATTACATTTTCTGGCAACAGCTCTGGTGGATATTCCTGCAGTCAGCATTCCAATTGCACGCTCCCTCAAAAGTTGAGTCATCTGTGGCATTGTGTTATGCCAAAATGGCACATTTTAGAGTGGCCTTTTATTGTCCACAGCACAAGGTGTGCCTGGTTTAATGATCATGCTGTTTAATATGCTTCTTGATATGCCACACCTGTCAGGTGGATGGATTATTTTGACAAAGGAGAAATTCTCACTAACAGGGATGTAAAATAATGTGTGTTTAAAATTTGAGCTAAATAAGCTTTTTGTGCGCATGGAACATTTCGGGGATCTTTTGTTTCAGCTCACAAAACATGGGATCAACACTTTACATGTTGAGTTTATATTTTTGTTCAGTGTAGTTTCTTCTGACACCATGTATGGAGCAATCTTCAGAGTTCTCTACAAATGTATGTATCGGTGCCTTTCAGGCATTTCAGAGTGTTGATTGAGGACCTCTGCTGAGGAATATGATTGTTTTTCAAGTGGGTTTTTACTTAGGTAATCCCTTCTTATTTCCTGTGTAATTTGTTGTGTAATTGTAAGATGCAGGGCTCCCTTGCAAAAGAGATCTTGAAGTCAATGGAACTCCATTCAAATTAAAATACATGCAATTCTCACCTGTGGTGTGTGATTCTAAGTTCTGGACAATTCAAGAGAATTATGCCAGTGCCCAACCAAGGCCCCATTGTTTGTGTCCATCTCATCTGTGTGGACTGTGGAGTGAGCATGGTCCCCAACCACAGGTATGGGACCTCACATGGACATAGAGTAAATCCATTGTCTGTGGCGTTCCCTTCCACTGCACGTGCAGATGCCGTTTCCAGGCTCCTGGGTGGTCTTATGGTGTTGAATAACACTCATAATGCAAAACACAGACATATTGCAGTAATTATTGGTTCAATTGAGTACAACTCTAAACAACAATTTAACAAATGGGTTATGACACGTGCAATTCAACAGAGGCCCCAGTGCACACAGGGTAAGGTTCAGTTCACTCAATACAAAAAGTTCATTGCAATTCCCAATGTGAAAAATTGGAACATGAATTTCAGTTTACTTATTGGATAAACTATGGGAGGAAATACACACTGCACAAACATTAAGAACACCTACTCTTTCCATAACAGACTGACCATGTAAACTCTGATCCCTTATTGACGTTACTTATTAAATCAACTGCAATCAGTGTAGATGAAGAGGAGACGTCTTAAAAATCCTTCTTAACCTTTGAAAACAACAGACATGGATGGATTGTGTACCATTCTAAGGGTGAATGGGAAAGACAAAAAATGTAAGTACGTTAGAACACGCTCGACAGTTTCCTGTGTATATCAAGAATGGTCTACCGCCCAAAGGACATCCAGCCAACTCACATATTCAAGCTTTATGAGGCGTAAATGATACAGGATAGTAGTTCAAGACAAAAGTCCTGTATTCCATTTTCATAGCATACCGTATTGTTCCCCATACATTAGTGTAGGAAGGAGCAGTCACATGTTCTGACAATTTGAAGAATCACATCCCAATGTGCTTTTAAGGTGATCTCATATTTAATTATCATCAGGATAGAGATGAATGAGGATGACAAAACAAAGAACCTAACTCCAAGACATTCTTCAAACATTAGAGGTTGAGGCATTATTTCATTACTCAGAAAGAAAATACATCTGACATAACATATCACTTGAATTTACATTCAGACTAGTTTTAGCCCCAGAACAAGATCAATGGGTAAAATAACAGTACATGACTAATTACAGGATAACTGAACACAGTTTTTTTTTAAGTAGAAACATTAAGTTGAAAATCAAAAGATAATGCATTATATGCATTTACTCTAGCTTTTTCTTTAATCACTCGAAATCAACTTTCACATTACAAAACTATCACAAAAACAAGTTACTGTTTTACAGAACATTTCATATCCAAAAACTATACCCTTTAGAAGAGGGATGGGCCTTCCCTTTACATTAAAAATATATATGTAAAAAATCACAATGACCATATGAAAAAGGAACCTCTCACTCCATGGTTTTAAGGCATATCAATGCTTGTTTACCTCAAGCATAAATGACAGGCAAACTGAGGGACGACCTGACAACGGGGTCCTTCCAACTCCTTAGGAGCCGTGGTAGAGGAGGTTGGTGCTGAACAGGGCATGGTTATACTGCTGATGGTAGTACTGCTGCTCTGCCTTCACCGACGTCTGGTGTTCCACCTGGCTGCCTGCGTTACCAGTAGCCACCAAGTGCTTCGCTGTATCCCTGTAGACGTGGTGGTGTACGATGTCGGCGGGGGCGATGGTAGAGCCGCTCGACCGGGTCCCCTCACACCCTAAACCTGGTCAAATAATTTAAATGCTGGTTTTGCCAGTGCGGGGCCAAACTTCCTACTCACAGATGAGCAAAGATTTAAGAATTGATTTTGCACAACTATTACTGATGGAGATGAACATTTCAGAAACGGAAAACCTGACTACAGATTGCCAAATAGGTTCCAGTGAACCTCACGATCTTGTGTCCGGCGCCGACAGAGATGGCCGCCTCGCTTCGCGTTCCTAGGAAACTATGCAGTTTTTTGTTTTTTTACGTGTTATTTCTTACATTAGTACCCCAGGTCATCTTAGGTTTCATTACATACAGTCGAGAAGAACTACTGAATATAAGATCAGCGTCAACTCACCATCAGTACGACCAAGAATATGTTTTCCGCGACGCGGATCCTGTGTTCTGCCTTAGAAACAGGACAACGGAATGGATCGCATGCAGCGACCCAAGAAAACGACTCCGAAAAAGAGGGAAACGAGGCGGTCTTCTGGTCAGACTCCGAACAAGGGCACATCGCGCACCACTCCCCAGCATTCTTCTTGCCAATGTCCAGTCTCTTGACAACAAGGTTGACGAAATCCGAGCAAGGGTGGCATTCCAGAGGGACATCAGAGACTGCAACGTTCTCTGCTTCACGGAAACATGGCTCACTGGGAAGACGCTATCCGATGCGGTGCAGCCAACGGGTTTCTCCACGCATCGCGCCGACAGAAACAAACATCTTTCTGGTAAGAAGAGTGGCGGGGGCGTATGCCTCATGACTAACGAGACATGGTGTGATGAAGGAAACATACAGGAACTCAAATCCTTCTGTTCACCTGATTTAGAATTCCTCACAATCAAATGTAGACCGCATTATCTTCCAAGAGAATTCTCTTTGATTATAATCACAGCCGTATATATCCCCCCGAAGCAGACACATCGATGGCTCTGAACGAACTTTATTTAACTCTTTGCAAACTGGAAACCATTTATCCGGAGGCTGCATTCATTGTAGCTGGGGATTTTAACAAAGCTAATCTGAAAACAAGACTCCCTAAATTTTATCAGCATATCGATTGCGCAACCAGGGGTGGTAAAACCTTGGATCATTGTTACTCTAACTTCCGCGACGCATATAAGGCCCTGCCCCGCCCCCTTTCGGAAAAGCTGACCACGACTCCATTTGCTGATCCCTGCCTACAGGCAGAAACTCAAACAAGAGGCTCCCACGCTGAGGTCTGTCCAACGCTGGTCAGACCAAGCTGACTCCACACTCCAAGACTGCTTCCATCACGTGGACTGGGACATGTTTCGTATTGCGTCAGATAAAAATATTGACGAATACGCTGATTCGGTGTGCGAGTTCATTAGAACGTGCGTCGAAGATGTCGTTCCCATAGCAACGATAAAAACATTCCCTAACCAGAAACCGTTGATTGATGGCAGCATTCGCGTGAAACTGAAAGCACGAACCACTGCTTTTAATCAGGGCAAGGTGTCCGGCAACATGACCGAATACAAACAGTGCAGCTATTCCCTCCGCAAGGCTATTAAACAAGCTAAGCGTCAGCACAGAGACAAAGTGGAATCTCAATTCAATGGCTCAGACACAAGAGGCATGTGGCAGGGTCTACAGTCAATCACGGACTACAAGAAGAAACCCAGCCCAATCACGGACCAGGATGTCTTGCTCCCAGGCAGACTAAATAACTTTTTTGCCCGCTTTGAGGACAATACAGTGCCACTGACACGGCCTGCAACGAAAACATGCGGTCTCTCCTTCACTGCAGCCGAGGTGAGTAAGACATAAACGTGTTAACCCTCGCAAGGCTGCAGGCCCAGACGGCATCCCCAGCCGCGCCCTCAGAGCATGCGCAGACCAGCTGGCCGGTGTGTTTACGGACATATTCAATCAATCCCTATACCAGTCTGCTGTTCCCACATGCTTCAAGAGGGCCACCATTGTTCCTGTTCCCAAGAAAGCTAAGGTAACTGAGCTAAACGACTACCGCCCCGTAGCACTCACTTCCGTCATCATGAAGTGCTTTGAGAGACTAGTCAAGGACCATATCACCTCCACCCTACCTGACACCCTAGAGACCCACTCCAATTTGCTTACCGCCCAAATAGGTCCACAGACGATGCAATCTCAACCACACTGCACACTGCCCTAACCCACCTGGACAAGAGGAATACCTACGTGAGAATGCTGTTCATCGACTACAGCTCGGCATTCAACACCATAGTACCCTCCAAGCTCGTCATCAAGCTCGAGACCCTGGGTCTCGACCCCGCCCTGTGCAACTGGGTACTGGACTTCCTGACGGGCCGCCCCCAGGTGGTGAGGGTAGGCAACAACATCTCCTCCCCGCTGATCCTCAACACGGGGCCCCACAAGGGTGCGTTCTGAGCCCTCTCCTGTACTCCCTGTTCACCCACGACTGCGTGGCCACGCACGCCTCCAACTCAATCATCAAGTTTGCGGACGACACAACAGTGGTAGGCTTGATTACCAACAACGACGAGACGGCCTACAGGGAGGAGGTGAGGGCCCTCGGAGTGTGGTGTCAGGAAAATAACCTCACACTCAACGTCAACAAAACTAAGGAGATGATTGTGGACTTCAGGAAACAGCAGAGGGAACACCCCCCTATCCACATCGATGGAACAGTAGTGGAGAGGGTAGCAAGTTTTAAGTTCCTCGGCATACACGTCACAGACAAACTGAATTGGTCCACTCACACTGACAGCGTCGTGAAGAAGGCGCAGCAGCGCCTCTTCAACCTCAGGAGGCTGAAGAAATTCGGCTTGTCACCAAAAGCACTCACAAACTTCTACAGATGCACAATCGAGAGCATCCTGGCGGGCTGTATCCCCGCCTGGTATGGCAACTGCTCCGCCCTCAACCGTAAGGCTCTCCAGAGGGTAGCGAGGTCTGCACAACGCATCACCGGGGGCAAACTACCTGCCCTCCAGGACACCTACACCACCCGATGTTACAGGAAGGCCATAAAGATCATCAAGGACATCAACCACCCGAACCACTGCCTGTTTACCCCGCTATCATCCAGAAGGCGAGGTCAGTACAGGTGCATCAAAGCTGGGACCGAGAGACTGAAAAACAGCTTCTATCTCAAGGCCATCAGACTGTTAAACAGCCACTACTAACATTGAGTGGCTGCTGCCAACACACTGTCATTGACACTGACCCAACTCCAGCCACTTTAATAATGGGAATTGATGGGAAATGATGTAAATATATCACTAGCCACTTTAAACAATGCTACCTTATATAATGTTACTTACCCTACATTATTCATCTCATATGCATACGTATATACTGTACTCTACATCATCGACTGCATCCTTATGTAATACATGTATCACTAGCCACTTTAACTATGCCACTTTGTTTACTTTGTCTACATACTCATCTCATATGTATATACTGTACTCGATACCATCTACTGTATGCTGCTCTGTACCATCACTCATTCATATATCCTTATGTACATATTCTTTATCCCCTTACACTGTGTATAAGACAGTAGTTTTGGAATTGTTAGTTAGATTACTTGTTGGTTATCACTGCATTGTCGGAACTAGAAGCACAAGCATTTCGCTACACTCGCATTAACATCTGCTAACCATGTGTATGTGACAAATAAAATTTGATTTGATTTATTTGATTTGATACATCACTGTACATCGACACACAAACCCTGCTCGCGGCTGCACTAGGGATTTGTTCGTAGATTCATTCTGGAGCTATACGGATCTGGGAGTTCGTAAATTCAGAGCGTTGTCAAATTGCCCGTTCGTAAATTCAGAGAGTTTTGCTCTCTGAGCGTTCAGAGCGCACAGTGTAAGATCTGGCAGAGGAGTAGGGTTGACCCGAGCGTTCTGACTTAACATCTTTAGTCAAGCTTCCAAGCTAACTGGCTAATGTTGGCTAGCTACTTCCAGACACAAATGAGAGCACATCTCACTCCATTTTACTCGCACTAGCAGAGCTGGTTAGGCTGTTTCCATGTTATGCAGAGTGTTGGCGACTAACTGTGCTGCTGGCAACAACTTAATTGTGCTTTTTTGCAGACGTTTACTGACACCAGCCATAATCAACGGGTGTTGAGCATTCATAAATTCATAAATTATTCTGCACACTCAGATGAGAGTGCTCTGAAATCGGAGTAGATAGCCAGAGTGAATTTACGAACGCACCCCTAGTTCCACCCCCTTCCCGCTCCCATTGGTTTAGCCATTATGCCAAGAAAGTCTAAATGACAGCATAATCTTTAGAAATGAGACAGCACAATTGAGGGCCTGCACAGCCTTCTCAATATCACTAGAGGGCACCAAATTACTCAGATATTCAGGTGAACTATAGAAAATATGAAATAATATTGCTTCTGTGTTTTCAGACGATTGTAGATACATTCTCATGCACACAAAAAATTAACAAATTAAGAGAAAAATCATAGCCCCACCATCATAATTTTATTCAAAATAATTACCTTTTAATGAGTTTAAACCGTACAAAACTACTCCACACTGAGCGTCAGCTCTAATTTGCATGAATATATGCCATCTACTCATGAACATTTGTGATTCTGTACAGACTGAATAGTACTGCTGAGCGGATTGCTCGACCGAAAAATGTAATGAAGCAGATGTATGCAGGGAGGGATTTAAAGTTTGTGACCAATACATTTATGAAGGTTCCTATTTTTCCTTCTTAAAAAATTGCCTTAGGCAAGAGTAGCTTTGCCTTGCTTTATAAAAATTGTAGCACTACTAATCACGCTCATTTGTCATAGACGTCTACACACAACGTCTACATTTTGTCATTACTGTAGTTAGCAAAGCAATACAACAAAACACAAGCCAAATAAAGCTGCAAAAACATAGAAAAACAGTCCAAATAAACTCACACCATTTAACACCAGACACAATAGATAGGCTATACAGAAAAGCGTACAGAAACGCGTACAAAGTCCTTTCCTAGAAAAGTAGAATGAGGGCACTAGGAGGGGCTAATTCAACCAAAGTCTCCAGTCTGCGAGCTAATAGGACAGGGTCAGGCCATATAGCACACCTTGGAAATACCTAAAAGCTCACATAATACAGAAAAGCTGCACAGTAAAGATGTATGTACTTTAAACATTAACGTAAAGATATGCTTTGGCATAACAAGGGAGTTCTTGTATAAAAAAAATAGCTATGAGACAGAGTCACCACCAGAAATTTCCAAAAAGGTAGATTTTCTCATGGGGAATAAAAGAAAACACAGATAAAACAAAATATGCTTTCCCTTATTTTTACTTTAAGGGGAGGAACATCCTCTAGTAGTCTCTTCATTCTGACATGAGATGATGTCTTTATCCCCTTATTGGCCAAAGTGGTGCAACAACATTAGTACCACTAAATGCAGTACTGGATGTCTTAACTCAGTGGCCCCCAACCGATGTTTAACACGCACTTATAAAACGGGACCTGTGGAATGCACATGGCATTTTTACTTTGGCGCACTAGTGTCGGTTATATAATTTGTATATCACTGTACTTAGTCTGTGAAAACCATTAAAACAGGAAAGTCTGATTAAATTTAGCCGGAGTCATTTAATTCCTACTATATGGCTCTGAGCTTAGCTATACCACAGCCTGTGCTATAGAAACAAACAGAGCATGGCTTTGTGTCCTTGGTTGCACCTTTATAATGCAGAAACCCGCCTGTTTGTAGCGCAAACCGTTAAAAACTAAAATACACATTTAACCAGTGCTACATTTTGTTATTTCTGGTGCAGATTCGGGGACGCTCTTAAACCGGTAGAGGCCTTCGCGGGTCCATTCTAAAATGGACCTGGGGTTTCCCATCCGGACCCGATATGCATAAATAAAATACAACTATATAGGGACCCGTCCTGAACAGAATCGAGGACAACTAGACCCGTTCGGTATAGACCAGATCGATACAGACCCGGTCCTGAAGCAACAGACAAGTACATTTTTAAGCTACTTTATTTACCGGAGCTGATAAAGCGCAAGGGAAGAGGTAGAGTAATGATGCTATAGCAGGGGCCATGTTGTGTGGTAGGCTACTGTGAGTGTGCGTGAATGAGCAACACAGGAACAGTGGCGGGAGAGACCGCAACCAACCAATCCGACTTGAGCTATAGTAGACTAATCGCTGCCATAGCTAGGTTATGTATCATCATATATGATTAAGTACTGGTACCTATTGACTGCATCAAACCGGGAGAAGCTAGTTAAGATCGCAAGCTACACTATTTGATGCTGCATACGCTTTCCCGTTCTACAGTTACAAACAACTCGCAGCGCTGTAGTGAAGGAAGTTGTCAAGGAAGTCAGTTTGTGTTTATACAGGACCTCCCGCCCTCAACTACAGTCAACCAATCAGTCAACGCGGCGCTATACCGAGACCTCCGCATTTGAGTGGCGCACGGCGATGTGGTACAGAGCTCAATTTGGCCATATGATGCCTTGACCACATTTTCGGACCAAGCATACATTGGCTCTTATGATTGGCCAACAACAAGCTACACGTACCACTCTCATGAAAAACAAAGAGCAGCAGCAAAAATGATACAACTTCTGTCTCGCGCTCTACTGCAGCATTCGTGTTCGAATGTATGTGGGTCCTAGCAAGTCAGTTAAAAATGACACATACCCAAGGCAATCCTATCAGAGCCGACCCAGACCCTCATATTATTAAGAATTCTCGACCCGGACACGGTTGCATCCCAGATCTGGTCTCGGGGATTCGTGTCCAGCTGGATTCACGAAGACCTCTAGTACACACACACAATAACAATCATGAGTAAGGAACTATTTCAAACAAACCATATTTAATGTATAAAAAACGTTTGTCACAGAAAATAGATTTGGTGTATGGATCAGATAAAATAAGAGGTCATGACCACTAAATAAATTAATAGTGAAATGCTATCCCATCAAGGTGTGCCACGGTTAAAAAACAGTTGGGAACCACTGGTCTAACTTCGTAAAGGTCAGAATTCCGCCATTGCATATTCAAGATGTGGAGGGAAACTTCAGTGCAGCCTCTAGGATTTGAACTAACCGAAGTCTAATCTTCTCCCTATTCTTCTCCGGAAACCAAGTGAGGCTGGTTTCAGTAAGTTGTTCCCAAGGTATGGGCGTTTCTACATCAAAGGAATGTAGATTAGAATTTTACAACATTATTACAGTTATCATTGGGCAATGTAGGGTGTGGAGGGATACTTGTGCAAAACAGAAGTCACTCATCCTAAGGGGCTTTGCCAAAAACACAAGATTATTTAACAAGAATTGTGTGGATCATTCAAAGAACCTGGTATAACAACAAAACATAAAACTAATGTTTCTCTATCAATTAAGTATGGTAGCAAGGCAATGGATTTCTTAACATGTATGTAGAATACAATAAATTAACTATTTATGCCTTTATTTCTAGAACCCGGAAATATATCATTATCATGCCAAGAACCCAACAATGGCACTAAAATTGATGCCTGATGGACATTCTACCAAGATACAATGACTAGGAGGGTCAACACTCAACTCAATACATGCACTCTAAGGTCTCTACAGGTAGGCATAGGAGTTAGTGCAGCGACAGGGGATCTGCATGGAGGCCACAGTGAAGATCTCCAGCTCCTTAGGGGCCGTTGTGGACACCTCCACTCCCCCCTGGTCCACCAGGCCTGGCACCGGCGCAGACCCATTCATCCCAAACGCCAAGGGTCCTGGCCCACCTGAGCTCACTGCCGGTGGCGCTGACTCCATGCTCTCCTGGTGTATGCTCTCCATCAGGAACTCTCCGACGCCGCAGACCGACCCATTCAGCATCTCCAGCGGCAGGCCCATACCTAGTTAGAGCAGTGGATAAGCATGTTGGGCTACCATCTAGAATACAACTAAATAAGAATACAATGACATACAGGTCAGAATACTCTACAGTCCCAAAGAGGCCATTCCATCATGCACAGGCTGTCTGGGCAGAAGGGGAGACACTGGTATTTAGCATTTTAGAATAATCAACCTTACTCAGCAAGTCCAATGTCCAATTTTAGGCTTTATCATTAAGCAATAAAAATAAAATACTTTAAAAAAATATATATTTTTATTTTTTAAATCAGCCACTGCCCCATTTTCTGATTCCCTTACAGCCTTCAACTTCCTGGCAACAGCTCAAAACTCTGCTCCAGAGTTTGCAGAAGTCTAATAAAACAAGCAGATGCTTTTACATGTCAACCTCAGAGGCCTGGCAAACAGCAAAGGATAAGTCCCCTGCCACCCCCTTCTTCCTCATACTGCTCATTATAACTCTGCACAATTAAGTAAACAATGTATTCTACCAGGTTCTCATATGGGCTCGGCCAGTTTAATCATGGTTTTACAACAGGATTTTAGAATCGGAAAGGTTTTATGACACTCTTTGCTTTATTACGCATAATTAGGTGAGGAGAACATTCAGTCAGGAATAGGGCTGCAAATGGATGCTATACTACTGGAAACTTTCAAAAGTTTACCAACATTTTGGTAACTTAAAGTATTTTATTTGATCAGGTGACATCTAGTGACCTTTTTTGGGTACTTCAGATTACCACAGGTGTCCATCTCTGGCCAACAAACATATATAAAATAAGATGATTTTCAAACAAAAAGGGTATGACAAAGCTGTAAACATTATCCTAAATATAACCCATCAACTTAGTGAATACCATTGGTTTTAAATGAGGGCTTCAGCATGAAATATCCCTAATATATACATCCAGTCAAAAGTTTGGACACCCATGGTGTGGGTTTTTCAAGAGGTTTTCTTTATTTGAAATATTTTCTACATTGTAGAATAATAGCGAAGACTTTAAAACTATGAAATAACACAAAATGGAATCATGTAGTAACCAAAAAAAGTGTTAAGCTTTGCACACTCTTGGCATTCTCTTAACCAGCTTCACGAGGAACGATTTTCCAAAAAGTCTTGGAGTTCCCACATATGCTGAGCACTTGTTGGCTGCTTTTCCTTCACTCTGCGGTCCAACTCATCCCAAACCATCTCAATTGGGTTAAGGTTGGGTGATAGTGGAAGCCAGGTCATCTGATGCAGCACTCCACTCTCCTTGGCCAAATAGCCCTTACACAGCCTGGTGGTGCGTTTTGGGTCATTGTCCTGTTGAAAAACAAATGATAGTCCCACTATGCGCAAAGCAGATGGGATGGCGTGTCGCTGCAGAATGCTCATGTAGCCATGCTGGTTAAGTGTGCCTTGAATTCTAAATAAATCACAGACAGTGTCACCAGCAAAGCACCCCCACACCACCACCATGTTGCACGGTGGGAACCACACATGCAGAGATAATTCGTTCACCTACTCTGCGTCTCACAAAGACACAGAAGTTGGAACAAAAAACATCAAATCTGGACTCCAGATCAAAACGACAGATTTCCACCGGTCTAATGACCATTGATCGTGTCTTCTTATTATTGGTGTCCTTCAGTAGTGGTTTCTTTGCAGCAATTCAACCATGAAAGTCTGATAAACATCCAGATGAGCTTTAATGACATACAACACTCCTTCGTGGCCTCCAACTGCTCTTAAATGCAAGCAAAACTAAATGCATGCTCTTCAACCGATCACTACTCTGGACGGTTCTGACTTAAAATATGTTGTTTGTGTTGCACTGCTTTGCTCTATTTTGGCCAGGTCGCAGTTGTAAATGAGAACTTGTCCTTAACTGGCCTACCTGGTTTAATAAAGGTGAAATAAAAAATAAATAAAAACTGTACACAGTGTCCTCTGAACAGTTGATGTGTTTGGTCTGTTACTTGAACTCTGTGAAGCATTCATTTGTGCTGCAAATCAGAGGTGCAGTTAACTCTAATTAACTTGTCTTTTGCAGCAGAGGTAACTCTGGGTCTTCCTTTCCATTTGGTGGTCCTCATGAGAGCCAGTTTCATCATAGCGCTAGATGGTTTTTGCAACTGCACTTGAAGAAACTTTCAAAGTTCTTGAAATGTTAAGGATTGATGGACCTTCATGTCTTAAAGTAACAATGAATTGTTGTTTCTCTTTGCTTATTATTGTTGTTTCTCTTTGCTTATTTGAGCATTAATATGGACTTGGTCTCTTAAACAAATAGGGCAATCTTCTGTTTACCACCCCTACCTTGTCACAACACAACTTATTGGCTCAAACGCATCAAATAAATCAATTCCACAAATTAACTTTTATCAAGGCACACCAGTTAATTCAAATGCATTCCTCATGAATCTGATTGAGAGAATACCAAGAGTGTTCCAAGGGTGGCTACATTGAAAAATATCAAATATATTTTGATTTGTTTAAACCTTTTTTGGTTACTACATGATTCGATATGTCATTTCATAGTGTTGATGTATTCACTATTAGTATACAATGTAGAAAATAGTAAAAATTAAGAAAAAAACTTGAATGAGTAGGTGTGTCCAAACTTTTGACTGGTACTGTATATTTTACACACTTATTTTACTATGTCAATAAGTCTTTGTTGTAAACATTTTGGCTCTAAACTGGTGGTGAAAAAAGTAAATCAGTAGTTTATAGAATAAAACAAAATGTTCATTTTACCCAAACACATACCTATAAATAGTAAAACCAGAGTAACTGATCATGTTGCAGTGGTCTCAATTTTTTCCAGAGCTGAACATGAATACATTTTTTAAAAAGTATAAATTAGCAAAATGACCAGATTGCAGAAGATGCCGGTAACTTTGGTAAATTACCAGTTCTCTTTGCAACCATAGTCAGGAGATGAATCACCCTAAAACTCTTGCTCATTAAAAAAAAGGTTACTTGAATACGTTAATAATCCCTCGCAAATTGAAGTTATTTTTTACAGAGTATTAAAACTGCAAAAATCTACCGTCAGTTCTGGCCTTCTTGATTTGATTGGCTTCCATGTTATCAAACGATCTCTTTCTATTGGGTGCCCCGTTAAGGAGGCTCCGCCCTAGGATGAGAGGGTGGGAGTGGCCTCCGTTCTGGGTGGTATCGTTCAGACAGAAGCCGTTAAACTGGGTCTGGGTCAGGTTCTGCTGCAGGTTCTGCGCATTGGAGAGCATCTCAGCACATTCGCGGAACCCCTGGGCATGGGCCAGGTCAGCGGCGGACAGCCCACTAGCGTTCCTCATACTGCGCAATAAGAGAAGAGAGCATTAGAGAAACCTACGCCCGGCCATAGTCAGGGATCTCTCACACACACACACACACACGCACACACGCACACACGCACACACGCACACACACACACACGCACACACGCACACACACGCACACACATCCCTGACTGCCTCTATTACACTAACCTTGCACATCTACAATACCATTATCTCTTTGAGGGAGAGATGACAACTGATCCCTTTAGATATTTTTTTCCCTGAAATTAAGTGCATCTGGAAATAAAAATCTCATCTTTTTTTAAATGAAAATGTAGAGCTGTCTACTGCAAGAGAACATGATAAATAACTATCAATATGCACACATTTAAAAAATGTCTGAATCAGGAGACCAAAGTCATTCCCACATCCCAGAAATGTTGATACATTTCAAAGATGCAAAACATTGAGTGGCAGAAATGCACATTCTTGGAGATAACGGACAAGTTCATTCAGATTGACGGTGACCTCAAAGAAATATATAATAGTCAAAAAGAGGAAAAGTTACACTAGGTGGTGTTCTGAAAACAGCACTTGATTTTCAGCTACAGAGAGGTTGAACAGGGTCAAAATCATAGTATCAAGTCATCAAGTCCACCTTGCAGAAAATGTATGTGCATGTATGTGTGTGTATGAGACGTAAATATGAGTGAGTGGGTGTGTGTGTGTGTGAAGCTAACAAAGTGTCTCTAAAAAAAGCTGAATAATAGTTAAATTCTTGCTAAAGTGAGTAGAGACTGGCAACACAGGACCAAAGTTCTGCTTATTTGGTCCAAAGGCAGTCCTCAAGACAGGCTTCAGGGTCCTCCAACTCATTCATCGGTCACAGGGAAAGCTAGTTTTTTTTTTTCAGTACATCCATGTTCATGATTTGATGCAGATGGAAGAAGAGACAAAGAAGACAGGGATAAAAATGGAAAAGCATAAGAGAGAAGAAAAGAGATTCAGCAGAGTAATCTTCAAGGAACAGGGATGATGAAAGATGTCCTTTCTTCCAGGAGAGAAAAGCAAAAATTAGACAATATGTTGGAGCTCTACAGTGGCACTCACTGTTTAAGAAGAGGAAGAAAAAAGATTGTCTGTTTTCAATGTCAAAGCAGCCGGCATCCAATCAGAAGGAACCAATAAAGGTTAAGAAAACAACCACCCTTCATGTTGGTATCACAGCAGACACCAAAAAGACCTATGGTTGATTTGGTCTCAGATTCAGGCGTGTGCATAACAGATAGTCTGTTTAGTCATTTCCTGTTGCCACTATAAACCTGTAATAAACCTACAGTAGGACTTTATGAATGAGCGAACAGCAATGCAGTGAGCATAGTTGATCATGATTTCTGATCACGATTTCCATAATGCTTATAGATATGCTAGAAAGAAGACAATGATGTCACTGGGTGGGTAACAATTCAGAGCATCAGTGTTTGAGCTGTTTTCTGTGTCTGGACTTCTAAAATCAGTTGGGTAAAAAGTAAAAAAAAGTGAGCATCAAAGCAAATTAGTCTAAAAAGATAGGACTACTCTAACCTGGCTACTAAGCCAAAATTGGCCATCTAAAGCGATCAGACAGGGCCAAACCAGTGACCCGCTTCTAAGCAGGTCATAAACAAAAACAGACACCAGGTAGATAATTGCCTGGTCACTGTTCCTGTCATGTGCTGTAGCAGACCAAAAAGATTCCATGGAAATGGTTCAATTCATTTCCAGGAAGTGTCTCGAAAAATACTCTAAGCTAACAGAGGCCCGAAACTTGACTGTTTGGATGCCAATCGCCAAACATTTCTGCTGGCTAATGGGAGAACCATTCTGCACTTGTTGTTCTGAGGCTAAACACCATTGGATTCCGTGGCAAAATAATTTCCCAAGCTGAACAACCAGGTCTTTGTAAGGGGAAGAGGGCATTCGAGGCAGGTCCCCCGTTATAATTGAACTTTTTTTGTTTTATTATTTAGAAATGAGAAACACTTGACCTTGTGGGCAGTCTCTGCCTCATATAGATTGCAATGATGCACTAGGCAAATAACCTGCTACAGCAGTGTTGCTGTAAGGGGTTGTAGGACGTTGAAAAGACGTGTAATATACATACTTTCCAGACGTTGAAGTTGGGTTCAATTTAGGTTCTGTATGAAAGATGAAAATGTGTATTTTCCTTATGTTTAAAATGCATATTTTCCAGGATGTTGAAACGGTATCTTTTCCTGACGTTGAAAAATATGTATTTTCCCGATGTTCCAAAAAATTGCCTGATTGCTTCTAAATTAAAGTTGAAAAGATGTAATTTATAGATGTCTATGATTGATTCAGATTTTGGACTGTACAAAAAAAAAAAAAAAAAAAAAAGACAACCAAAAAGGCATTAGTGTTGGTCTGTGCTTACTGACATATAGCCTACAGTTATTCCTGAGATTTAAGTTTATGAATGCCCATCTGTGTGGTAAGCCCACCACTTGTAAAACACACAAAAAAAATACATTTTGTCCAGACAGGAACAAAGAGAGACGTTGGCTCGTGCTTACTGGGGTGTAGTAGCCTGCCATGACATCCACAATGGAATTGTATGAATGGCCATTAGTAAAACAGGCCATTGCATAGGCTTTATTAGTCATAAATGCTCTGACTAATCAACTTGGCAATTTAAGCTCTGAATATCAGATATCCAACTTCATCAGGAGTTAGTGAGCCTATTTGCAATGTGTTTACACTGCGGGAAATGCAGAAGTATTTAATTTTTTTGCTATAACCAGCTTGTCAAACATTGACAGATACAAACTTGAAACTACTGATCATGTCAATGGGGTGAAACTCCTGGACAACAGTTGTACAGCTGTTTTTAGGATTGTTTGTCAACATGACAACGCATATTTGGATTTGATCGGGTGTCATTTAGGTTAGGCTATTTGATCGGGTGTCATTTAGGTTAGGCTATTTGATCGGGTGTCATTTAGGTTAGGCTATTTGATCGGGTGTCATTTAGGTTAGGCTATTTGATCGGGTGTCATTTAGGTTAGGCTATTTGATCGGGTGTCATTTAGGTTAGGCTATTTGATCGGGTGTCATTTAGGTTAGGCTATTTGATCGGGTGTCATTTAGGTTAGGCTATTTGATCGGGTGTCATTTAGGTTAGGCTATTTGATCGGGTGTCATTTAGGTTAGGCTATTTGATCAGAGAAACCTGCATGTAAAAACTGTCAGTCTCATTACATTGTCATACAATTTATCTACAGCCTGTAGGCTACAGAAAAGACCACATACTGTAACATATTCTATATTTGCTACACGATTTAATTAAGTCAAAAATTGACGTAATGTTGATGCAACACCGCATCGAGGGTTCTCTAGATGAGCACCCTGAAGAGGCACGCTTCAAATATGAGTTATAAATGTGAATAAAGTGAAAGGTGTAGCAACCCAGTGACATCCATGAAGAAATATATACTCTCCAGTTTAGATACTGTTGTTCACTCATTCATAAACTCAGTGCTTTGTCTTTCTTACGATCCCTAGAACTATCTTAATGTGTACAAAGTCAAAACAATAAATTAAATCAAAATGCACTGTAATTAACGTGCTTAAGATCACATTCCTCTGTTGAATAAAAACAAAACAAAAATCACACATGATTAACTTGCATCCATATCCCATTCCCCCCATTCTGACTCAGTTTGAAAAAACAAAAATTAACGCTTCCAAGAGATCCCACCTTCAAGCAAAAGTTTTGGTCATATAGAATTTGTGAGCATGTACTGTAGACTGACGGGTCTCACTAAGAGGAGTAACAATCCTTCAGGGTGCCAGAGAATCTAATACAACCAGTGTAGGGAACATTATGTGCACAAAGAACCTGACACCAAAGTAGACACTGCTCTCGCTTCTGAAAAATTGCCTATTTTTGTATTAGTAATCAGGTAACATTTCAACCCAACACTAAGTGAATTTGTTGAAGGGACAAACCAGATATACTGTAGTTTATTATCAACAAAACATAATTATACTATGTGTATGTCATGTGTATTATATGTCTAACCCCTCCAACCTTACTATCCTATCCCATCCCATCCCACCCCAGGCCTGGACCCACCCCCTGCTGTCACTGACAAAGACCAGATGTTTCATTAAAATAATAGTTCAGGATTTTGGCAATTAAAAGGTAGTTTTGCGAGCCAATGCTAACTAGCATTAGAGCAAAGACTGGAAGTCAACAAACTTCAAGTCATTGCGCTTCCTTCAAACTGCACGCAGAGACATAAAATGGTATCAACGGGTTCATCGGCAAAGGCCCCATTGCCAAAAACCCAAACTATCCATTTAAAGTAAAGGGATTTTTTTTTTAAAGAGAAAAAAAGGATAGCTAGCAACTCCATCTCCTTGAACTAGACTCATTTATTATGGATCAAATTAGACTGACTAAGATCCTGTCAGGATTTGGCCAGGGTTGTTCCGGTTTTTGGTCACTAGATGCCCCCATTGTGCCTTTTGACCTTTTGTTTTCCCTTGATCCCCATTATTATTTGCACCTGTGCCTGGTTTCCCCTGATTGTATTTAAACCCTTTGTATTCCTCTGTTCTTTGCTCTGTGTTTGTATGTTAGCACCCAGCCCTAGTACTCTGAGAACTCTTGTTGATCCTGGTGGACTCTCTTGTGGAATTCTGTTTTTTGTTCTTGTTTGTTTGTTTGTTTGAGTATCTTTTGAGGCTTTTTGTGCTTTACCTTCCACCTTGTGGATTTACCTTTTTTGTCTTGGAGGATTACCTTTGTTCTTGTAGGATTCCTTTTGAGGTTGTGGAGTTACATGTTTTCCTGAAGAACTTCACTTTTTACTTCATTAAATACACCGTCTCAAGTACTGCTGTGTCTGCCTCATCTTCTGGGTTCTGCCGACTATTCGTGGCTCAGTTGGTTAAGTGACTGTTTCTCACTCCGGAGACCCGGGTTCGTAACCGGGTCCTGACAGATCCTTTTAAAAAGGTTGCTTCTCTTTTTCTTAGAACAAACTGCAAAAGTGTTCTTCATTACAAGAAAAACAATTGGTTAGAAAAGTAGAGAACATGGGCTTGAAGAAGGAATCCTGGAAATAACATCCCAAAAAGATGAATGAAAGTGACTTTTGGTTGAACATAATCACACAGAATGTTTGCTAATTGTATGTTAGCAGATGCTGAAGTAACTGATAGGATACCATTCGCCCAAAAGTATCAATGTGACAGGTTAGAAGCTATTTTTAAGCCACACAACCACAACACTAATATAGGCTTAACCCATCAGTTTACTGGTTTTAAAGAACTAGAGAACTTAGTCCAATAAGTTAAAAGGACTGAACATGTAAAAAGAATAGCTCAAATATAATAATTATATAATATTATGAACTACCAGTAGAACCACATGTTCCCATTCACTTAAATAATTAAATCCAAATTGTTATTACAATCAATTATCTCCATAATAAAAGTTAAAGATTTGGATGCAACACATTAGATATAAAGACACAGTAAGAATCAAAATATTATAGATTTGTTTTATGTGGTGCCTTGTTCCTTTGTACACATAGTGCCCCTCATTTGATCTTTCATAGGGCTACAGTTTAAATCAGATTTCTGGCCAGACTTGATGCCAGTGTGTTTATGGTTTAACTCCTCATTTGTCAGTAGCATGCCATATTGTTTGGAATGACAACAACAATGCGAGTTGGATATGTCAGAAACAGACTGGCATCCAGTCTAGCTTCTGGCACCAAACATATGAAAAACTTCCAACATAGGCAATGGAGCCATTGTGAACAACCATTCAAGTAAAGTGTGCTTGAATCATGAACCCTCAAAGTGGATATCAGTATTCCGAAGATTAGTTTATGAAATCCTGCTGGACGATATGCTTTTAACACTACATACATGACCTCTAGCTACTGAAATACAACTGTAGAGACAAACGGAAAATATATCAAATGTCTCTTGAAAATTTGCTTCAATGTAGCAATTCATTATTGCACTTGAATGAGTCTGTAGATAACGTTACAATCTTAGCATAATGGCCCTTTGACTCAAGCAGAGTTGTGGACAGATGATCCATCCAGACGAAGCGATAATGTCTAAATCGGAACTTTGGATCCTCAATAAGTTCAGCTGGATCAGATGTTTCACTTTAAATTCACCTTTATTAGAGTATATAAAAATCTTACATGTGTAGTTTTAAGCGTATGAAAATCTCTGCTATGCATTTCAGAACAGAACACATGCTTATTTGTATGTTAAAGAGAAATATCTTAAAATATAGGGGGAAAAATAAATAAATCAGCCACAAGAGCATTATTGAGGTAGGGCACTGATGTTGGGTGATTAGGCAGTCGGCGTAACAATTCATCCCAAAGGCGTTCGATGGGGTTGAGGTCAGGGCTCTGTGCAGGCCAGTCGACTTCTTTCACACAGATCTAGACAAACCATTTCTGTGTGGACCTCGTTGTGCACAGGGGCAATGCCATGCTGAAACAAGAAAGGGCCTTCGCCAAACTTTTGCCACAAAGTTAGAAGCAGAGAATCGTATGCTGTAGCGTTAAGATTTCCCTTCACTGGGGCCATAGCCTGAACCATGACAAACAGCCCCAGACCACTATTCCTCCTCCACAAAACTTTACAGTTGGCACTATGCCGTCTCATTCAGGCAGGTAGCGTTCTCCTGGCATCCGCCAAACCCAGAGTTGTCCGTTAGACTGACAGATTGTGAACCGTGAGTCATCACGCCAGAGAACGAGTTTCCACTGCTTCCACTGAGCTTTACACCACTCCAGCCGACTTTTGGCATTGCACATGGTGATCTTAGGATGGTGTGCGGCTGCTCGGCCATAGAAACCCATTTCATAAGACTCCCGACTAACAGTTCTTCTGCTGACGTTGCTTCAAGAGGCAGTTTGGAATCTTGGTAATGAGTTGCAACCGAGGACAGACGATTTTTACACTCTACGCGCTTCAGCAATCCCGTTCTGTGAGCTTGTGTGGCTGCCACTTCACGGCTGAGCCGTTGTTGCTCCTAGGTTTCCACTTCACAATAAAAGCACTTACAGTTGACCGGGGCAGCTCAAGCAGGGCAGAAATTTGACAAACTGACTTGTTGGAAAGGCACCACATTGAAAGTCACTGAACTCTTCAGTAAGACCATGCTACTGCCAATGTTTGTCTATGGAGATTGCATGGCGATGTTCTCAATTTCATACATCTGTTAGCAATGGGTGTGGCTGAAATAGACAAATCCACAAATTTGAAGGGGTGTCCACAATGTAAAATACTTTTGTACTATATAGTGTAAGGGTCTCCATAGAAAACCCTCTATTTTGGGAACACTGTTTTGAGAGTTCTGTTAAAGCCTGATAATGTAGCATTTCCCTTCACAGGATCAGAGCGGCACTGGAGAAACTATTTTAGTTGCTCTAACTGCATTTGTCATCTTGGCTTTAAACCGTCAATGGACAAAAGGAAA